>NC_143055.1:53873014-54023970 GCF_052426305.1 Pelodiscus sinensis | reverse complement strand
TGGCATCAACAAGGTTATTCTGCCAAAACTACTGCCCACTTCATATTAATACTATAAAGAATTATATAAAAACATGTACTGTGTCAATAAAATCAAATGAAAGGTAGCAACCCTTGTTTAATTTTCCAAGCAACATGTTTTGTTGGAGTGTTTGGTTTTTTGTTTTTTGTTTTTGTTTTTGGTTGGTTGGTTGGTTGGTTTTTAATGATGTAGTAGCTCTGCTGTGATATTCAGTATGTTAACTGATCTTCCCTCCATGGGGTAAAATATCCAATGAGGATACTGCATGGAAGTCCTTGTATTCTAAGTGATCTAGCATGATTACATTTGCTTGCATCTAGAATGATAAGAGAGATACATATATTAAAATGCTGGAAGGCTAATGCACAGAGTGTCTGGATAGACAGGCTTTAAGACCCAGGGGTTGTATTTGTCGAGAAAGGAAATGTTGCTTTTTGACAGATGAGAGAAATCCCCCTCAGTGCTGGCCATGAGAGGAGAGAAGTGAAGTCAGTCACCTGGTGGTGAAGGACAGTAAAACAGGAAAGAAGGGGGAAAATCTCTCTCCCTTCTCTCTCCTGCAAAGAGATCCACCTTCTGTTTTCCTTTCAACTCTTTTAGCATAACCTTCAAAGGAGACCATTCCCTACAGACTTTATTATCTTTATTTTATTGAGAAAATACTTTAAGCGGCAAAGCATTTTTATGTATATGCAAGACTTGGGGGAATTTTATTTTTCCGGTGAAATTGATCATTGCTAATGACTCGGGCTCTCAGGTGCTAAATTAGCTACCAGAATAAGCTTGATGGAGACAGGTTTTTGTGATATACTCTTCTCTTCAATTTGAACACATTTGCCTGAAACGTGCTGCATGATGCTGTCCAGGGAAGCAGTTTTTTTTTCCTTGGGATGCAGCAATTCGCTGGTTTCTAAGCTTATTGCAGACGAAGAAGTCATCTTAAACTGAGTGGATTGGGGGTGGGGATTTCCTCCTCTTTTCATTGCCACTGGACATTATCGGCGAAAGATCACCTGTCGCTTTAACCCGTAAGGGAGTAAAGAAGTGATTATTTTATTTATTTGTAACCGGTGGAGGCGTGATCACGGAGAATGATACTGAGAGGAGCTGCCAGGGTTTGGAGGACAAGGCTGAGTTTGGGCTGGAAACTCAGAGACTAGATTTAAAAAAAAAAATTGGCACAACTTCCCGTGTCTATCTCAGTGTCGTTCGGTTTCACTCTATGGACAGATCCACAAACCTGGACATTGAGGAGCTCAAGGTACGTGATGCTCCGGGTGTTTGATTTCTCTCCTCCCCTCTTCTGCCTTGCTTCTGGCTGTGCCAGAGGAGTTGAAGGCGCTTCGGGTGCCGGTGAGTGGGCATGGGGGTGGAGGGAATGGAGGCTCACAGCAGTCCTTTGAGGAGGGGTGGGGGGGAGGAAGAGGAGGATCTCTGGAGATCAGATTGTATAGTCGGGCTTCGCTTCTTCCTCCTCTGCTTTGATGATAATCATAATAGCCCCTGTCCTCTCGTCAGTTACATCAGCACTTTGGGCACAGAGACAGATCGCAGTGTGTCCATTAATCGCACCCTGGGAAGCAGCAGCAGTAGATTTTTTTTCCAGCGCCTGCTGATTTTCCAGTGGAAGTTCGCTCTCAAGGCTCCCTCCCTCTCCCAGACTGGGCATCTCCTGCTAAAAGCTTTATTTTTCTATACAGAAGCAGCCTGCAGAGATAATGCCCCGCCGTGGTAGGGCGGCTGATCCCCGAGCTGACGCCTTCGCTGCTCCTTATCCCCGCTCGCTCGCTCTCCTACCCCGGCTCTGTCGGTATCATTGAGCTCGGAAAACGAGCGACAGCGACTCCCGGGGCTCCGTGGGGCGCTCAGGGACAGGGAGCCCACAGCGCCGAGGCCAGGGAGGGGGCTTGCCGGGGCTGCAGGAGTAGGGACTGTGCTTAAGGACGCAGTCCTGTGGCCTTCCTGAGCAGCCTAACTTTGCATGGGGCCCGTGTTGTGTCAGCATCTCGCTGCCCAGCCCGTTTTGCTCGCCGGGAGCCTGCCTGGGCGCCGAGCATGCCCGGTAGCCCCCTGCCCTCAGCCCCAGCAGAACCGGGGTATTGACCGAAGCAGGGGACAGGAGCCGGGGCGGGGAGCAAAAAGGGGAAAGGAGCAAAAGCAGGAGCTAGAACAACGAACCCGGGGGAGGTCTGGAGGCTCTTCAGGGGTCGCCCTGGGCTGTGAAATGGGGCTGAGGCGGGTTTGAGAGAGGGAGACCCCAGCACAGCACTGAGGAGAGTAAACCCCACTGCACAGTCAGGGAAACAACAGCGAGGGAGGGTGGGTGGGGGCTTCCCGCCTGGGGGTTTCCCGCCCCCCCTCGTATACCGCTCTAGAGGCCAGAGCTGCTTCCCCAAAGCTGAACTGCGGAGTTCGCGCCTCATTTCGCAGCGAGCGTCAACTCAGCCAAGTCTCCCAGAGCTACCGTGGGGGTCTCTGCTTCTGGAGATGCGCCGAGTCGAAAAGTAATTGGAGACGCGCCTGGCTTGTAACCCCCGCCCCTAAAACATCGGAGTTGTCAGGACCAGGCCGCCTGCACAGCAAGGGGGTGACACGCCTCTTTGAAAGTCACTGGGCAGCAGCCAGTCACCCACTTCCCCACCCTGAACCGAGCCTGCTCAGAGGGATCCTCTGGTGAAGCCCCGCCCTTCTCGGAGTTTCAGGAGTAACCCCAGAGTTCAGCTCAATCTTCGGACAGGGGTAGACGGACGTGGGATGGGCGCTGCAGTCGAGCTTCTGTAGGAAAGTGTAGTTGAAGTGACGGGGAAAAGCGTCACTGGAGACCGTGTGAATCCTAAAAATGGGCTGCACTTCGCAGGAGTTGCCACTGTTTGGAGACTGCCAGCTGCTTCACCGCTGCAAGGGAGTTTCCCTTAATCCTCTGGCGAGCTACTTGGCAACTGACGGCCAGTGTTGCAGAGATCGTGGAGTAGGCGACCTTGAGAAAAAGCAGTGTGGGTTATGCAATGCTGCTTTTCTTTGCTTAGCTTAGAAGGGGCCACAGGGATTGCTTTTCCCATAAGAATAAGATGTGCAAAAACCGACCTTCCCAAAGCGCTATACCTCTCTTCACTTCGCCTCCTGCTTTCCACCTCTCAGTTCGTTTTACTTGTATGTGCATATTTAGAAAAAGCTTGTGGGGCGGACGGCTCTCCAACTTTTAGCGATGCACTAAGCAATGGAAAAATTCTTTTACTTATAGCACCTAGCATTTGTTGCTGTGACGGGTGGGGGACTAGTAAATCAAATTGAGCCCTGGTGTACCTATTCTCAAGTCAGTGGGATGGATACAGTGAGCTAGATGCTCTGTCCTGTTATGCCCCTTTTAGTAGCAATCCAGTGATCCAAAGTATCATTTTATGGACATCTTGGAATTGCCCCACATCAGCCATTATCTTGCCAGTCCAGAGGATATGGACAAAACTCTATCAAACACCAACAAATAATTCCTAGCTGGCTAAATTGTCTCCACAGTAACCAGACACAGTAAAGAGCAGCCCTGATGCTGCTCTAAATTGTGCCAAAGCTGAATTAACTCCTTTCCAGCTCTGGGAGGATCAGGGAGCACCAAAGGTGGCATAAACTGTCTTTCAAGTCCAAGCTCAACCGGATCAAAGGATGTAGCTCCATATGTTTAGACATCAGAAACCTAGAGCTTCACAGAATACAGCTATCTCCTTGGACCTCCCTTCTCATGTTACTCTGAGGGCTGACATGCACAGTATGTTCCTAACCCAAGACCATGTAGCTACTTTTTCCAGGAATTTTTAAAAAGGGAACAATGGCTTAGTGCAGGATTGTGGAGTTTTATAGTAGTACCAAGTTTATTTTATCTAGTGTGGGCAAGTGAATTTAGGAAATAACAAAACTAAATACAGGTTAATACATATCAGATGTGCCTGGTAATGTCATTTCAATACTTTATACAAAAGGTAAAAAGTCTGATAAACTGAGGTGAGACTGAATGTCCATTTGAAATGTATGTTTTTTTATTATGATTGCTATGATTTCTATATCCATTATGAAAGCTCTGGGTATGTGGTTTATTATTATTATAAACTGAAACAAAAATGGTGTGCAAGACCTACTAATGAGGTTAGGAATGACTTTCACTTGATTAGTCTGTACACGAATTCCTGAAGAAACAGATCAGAACAGGGGAGGGGGAGAGAGAGTGTACTCATCCAGAGATTTTTGGACTGCTCTGCTTTTCCTTTTGATCTGTCTCATATTTTGTCTCAGATGGCATCTGTGAACTTTACTCTGACTTTTAATTCACAAAACTATAGTATTTTCTTTTAAAGTAGTACCATCATAAAAATGAACTCAATTATAGTTATTTTCTTCGAAGATTTGTATTATATCCTGAATTTTAGTATTTTGAACTGATTCTATTTAAGGTGTGTGTAGATAGGTATATTGATGCATCTAACTCACATGTACAAATATGTATATAGGCACTGTATACGTGAGTATATTTCTATAGGTTTTTTGACTAGCATATAGTAATACATGTATGTTCCTTTGTATTCATGAACTCTTATATGTTGAGCACTGATGTTTAAGTTCCTATTCTTCGTAAAGGAATAGCGCAGTTTGGCTTTATAAATATTAGAGATTTTTGAGTTTCCTGGATTACAATAATTTGTGTGACACTCATTAATGCTGAATAGATACAGATTTAGTCCTTGAAAATTTCCTGACTGCTTGGTGTACAGGTCTTACAGCATATTTTACAGTCTTTCCTTTTATGTTAATTTAGTCATCAAAATATGTACAGACTTCGATAGTAGGTGATAGCATTTTACACACTCCATAAAGCACCTGGAAGAAAGTTGCTATGTACATGTAAAGTATTATAAACGTGGTATTGTTTGCATGCTATAATAACTCTGTTTTTAAATCAGTGCTTTCTCCCTGAAGTTCCTCTTTAGACGCTAGAATTTTCCGTTAGAATCCCAAGATGTTTGTTATTACTAGAAATGTGTTTGGGTGCTTTGTAATTATTGTCACTTACTCTGAAAGATCAACTAAAATACAGTACACTATTTCTGAAAAACATTACAAACCTAGCCATGTTACTTGATGATAATTATCCTTCGAGTCTGTTATAGCTTCACATTTCCACATGAAATAAAACTACCAAACAGCACTGGCCACAGATGATCTATGATGATAAAACTGTCCAGTGCAGAACAGATTCTGTATTAAGAAGATTACTTATGTCATGAGGAAACTCAAAGAATCCAGAACCATTTGAACAAGAGGTTGATTCAACAATATTGTGGGCTTGAATCACTTCACAATTTAAATCAAACAGGAGAGCTAAAACTCCAACAGTTCTGAAATATTTTTTAATAAGATACAGCCAAGGAAAGTCATGCTTAGTAGGGTGTAGGAGGATTTTTGATGAGTGTAAGTAGGTGGTTATATTTCTGTTATAAATTAGTCATTCCATAATGAAAAATAGTACTCTCTAACAAATGACATATTTTTAGCACACTCTATTTCACTTTGGCTTAAGAGAAGGGCATCTACATGTGGATAATGAATTGTCATCTTTTATGAACCACTCTTTCTTCCCTTTCCATTCCAAGCCACTTGGCTCCCCATTTTTTTTAGGCAAAGCCCATCCTCAGCCTTGGGTAAAGGTAGTTAACCTTTGCAGTCCACAATCAGAAAATTTCATACTTTTCCTAATCAAAAGTTGAGCTGAAATGGGTTTAAAGAACGAAGCATGCAAATGTTTTCTCTTCTTATCCCCTCTGGGTTCAATCTCTAAATACTTTTAGAAACTGGAAATCTGGTAATTGACGATGGAAAGAAATATGTGCAAAGTATAAAGTTTATGTTCTTATGACACAGAAAAAAGCCAACACAATAAGTGTGCTTCCAGTACTCATTTTAGAAATTACTGATCCGCTGTCATTACTAAGAAAAGTTGATAGTACAGTATCTCATTCTGCATTTCTGCAATAAACATTACAGCTTTGCTGAGCTCCATACTTTTCCAGTTGAAAATATATCAATATCCCAAGTTGTAGTTTAAAATGAAAATACCTCTTACTTCCATGTTCTCCTGGGTTTTCCTACATTTTCTGGTTTTCCTCTAATGATTTGTGTACATATTTTGCCTGATTTAAAAACATGAGAGATTTATGAGACGGTCAGAAGTATTAATTTGAAGTTCTTCTGCAATTGAAGATAATCTCCTAAACTATTGTATTTGCAACTATAATTGGCTTATTTCTTATAGAGCTAAATTAAGACTCATGGAGAATCCATTTCCAATCCTGTATCCTTTCAGTGATGGCTCAGGGAGTGAGTGTATTTTGGGGTTCAAGTATGCTTGGCACAACCTTTGACCTTTTCTGAAGGATATTATTGTGTATATCCTAGTTGCCCATGGTGCTGGGAACAAGGTTATCTGTAAAGTATTGTCTCATATGTTATGAACAAGGCTCTGCCTCCTGTGAAAACATTGTACTTGGTGCAATTTTAGATGACACTTTTGTTAATCCATGTCTAGTGGAGCCATTTCTAAATCCATGAGGAATCCTACTATCCCAAGGACAAATATGGATTCAAAACACAAAAAAGGCATTGTTACAAGTAAACATCATAAAACTATTTTGTTCACTTTGAGGATAGTCTTTCCATAGTTTATTTTTATTTTTTCATTTACTCTAATTTTAAAAGAAATCTGAAGATAGTTGGTTACAAATAATATATTTTTCATTACTTTTACTTAGATCCTTGAAAACCTAAGCTCCAAACTTTACTACCCTATCAGTCATTCTTTTGTGTCTCCTATCATGTTCGATGGTGTTCTAGTTTGGTTTATAGGACTGCAGGCTGAAATTACTTTGTAGTCCAAGAATGAAAGATTGGTATTAACTTACTATGCCATCAAACTATTTATTTGTTCCAAGATATATCTGAAACTCTTTATTAAATATACACACCAGTTCTTAGCTGCAAGACTCTCCTTTCCCTCTCTAACAGGAAACAAACCCTAATATTTGGGGACAATGTCATACAGTATCCCTCTTTGCTAAGTGTCACCTTAGCGAAGACCCACAAGCCCACGTTTTAGAAGTGTTGAGCAAGACCATGGAAGCTGGGAAATTCTCAAAACTTAGTTCTTTAAGATGGCTGGACTGGGGCCCAACATTTTCGTCTTTGTAACAGGATATTATTTCCCTGTATTACAGAGATATTGTGAGATTTAACTCCTTTCTCATGTTACAACACAATGTTCTGTAGGAAAGGTACTAAATAAGTGCAAAATATTGTATTATCATGCTTAAGGAGAACTTGAGTTAATCATTTTTAAATTAGCAGCACTAAAATTTTAAAAGTTTATATAGCACAGTCCTACCAACAGTGAAACCTCACCAGGATTTGTAAAAATTAGTACCAGAAGCAGTAGCTTACCCCAGGCAGAAAAGTCTGGCCCATGGACATCTTATTTTGTTTCTTCCGTCCTCCTTCAGTTCATCCAGGTGGCATAGTACAGCATTTAGAGTCTCAACGTTCCTACTCTTCACAACTTTCAGACCAGATAAATGATTAACTAAAGCTTATACTTCTGAAAAATCATTTAGAGAGATACTTCCTGCTGGTGTAGTGGAAATAAAGTAAGTCACATTTACTAAATGTACGTGTATAAAAAGCAAAATCATCCAGAAATAACCACATAATTTTGAATTGGTATTTGGTAAACACAGTGCAGTGATTTGTGTTGTATAATTGAGTATAAAGATGCACTATATAAGGTTGCGCCATTACGCATAGTTGCATCTTTAATGCTCCATGTACTTCAGATTCAGATGTGCATCCTATTTTTATGGTGACTTTTTTTTAAATAACTATGTAGTAATGCTTAGTAATTTTGAGTAGGAATCATTTGAAAATAAATGTACACTGAATGCACATTGACATACATAGCTTAGCAAGCATGCGCAGAACAAACTTTGTTGTACCAATTTTATTCACTGAAACCTTTATGCGCATTAAGTTTGCAGATGATACCAAACTGGGTGAGGTTGCAACTTCTTTGGAGGATAGGGACATAATTCAAAATGACCTTAGCAAGTTAGAGAAATGATCAGCGGTAAACAGGATGAAGTTTAATAAAGAGAAATGCAAAGTGCTCCACTTAGGAAGGAACAATCAGTTCCATACATACAAGATGGGAAGCGACTGTCTAGGAAGGAGCATGGCGGAAAGAGATCTAGGGGTCATAGTGGACCACAAGTTGAATATGAGTCAACAGTGTGATGCTGTTGCAAAAAAAGAAAATGATTCTAGGTTGTATCAACAGGTGTGTTGTAAGTAAAACTCGTGAAGTAATTCTGCCACTCTACTCTGCACTAGTTAGGCCTCAGCTGGAGTACTGTGTCCAGTTCTGGGCGCCACATTTCAAGAAAGATGTGGAGAAATTGGAAAGGGTACAGAGAAGAGCGACAAGAATGATTAAAGGTCTAGAGAACATGACCTATGAATCCAGGCTTCATGAACTGGGCTTGTTTAGTTTGGAAAAAAGAAGATTAAGGGGGGACATGATAGCGGTTTTCAAATATCTAAAAGGGTGTCACAAGGAGGAAGGAGAAAATTTGTTCCTCTTGGTTCCTGAGGACAGGACATGGAGTAATGGGCTTAAAGTGCAGCAGGGGAGGTTTAGATTGAACATTAGGAAAAAATTCCTAACTGTCAGGGTGGTCAAATATTGGAATAAATTGCCAAGGGAGGTGGTGGAATCTCCCTCTCTGGAGATATTTAAGAACAGGTTAGATAGACATCTGTCAGGGATGGTGTAGATGGAGCTTGGTCCTACCTTGAGGGCGGGGGGCTGGACTTGATGACCTCTCGAGGTCCCTTCCAGTCCTATGATTCTATGATTTCCCCTAAAAGTTACTGCTTAAAGGGCACAATTATACTGGTGCAAAACAATCACTGATAAAAATATTGTAGTACATTGGTAACTGTAACTAAGAGCTCTTCCTATAAAGTGCCAGGAGCTGATTAAAAACAGGACTATGTAGCACTTTAAAGACTAACAAGATGGTTTATTAGGTGATGAGCTTTCGTGGGCCAGACCCACTTTCTCAGATCAAATAGTGGAAGAAAATTGGCACAACCATATATACTAAAGGATACAATCAAAAAAATGAACACGTATGAAAAGGACAAATCAAATTTCAGAACAGAAGGGGGATGAGGAGGGGAGGTAAATGTCTGTGAGCTAATGATATTAGAGGTGATAATTGGGGAAGCTATCTTTGTAATGGGTAAGATAATTAATGTCTTTGTTTAGACCTAGGTAAAAAGTGTCGAATTCAAGTATGAATGACAGTTCAGAGGATTCTCTTTCAAGTCTGGTGTGAAAAGGTCTTTAAAGCAGGATGCAGGTAATCAAGTCATTGAGACAATGCCCTTTCTGGTTGAAATGGCAAGAAACTGTTGTTTTCTTTGTGATCCTGTCTAATATCTGTTTTGTGGGCATTGATTCTTTGGCGAAGTGTCTGAGACGTTTGTCCAATGTACATAGCAGACGGATACTTTCGGCACATGGTAGCATAAATTATATTTCTGGATGAGCAGGAATATGTGTTCTTGATCTTATGACTCAAATGATTAGGTCCAATAATGGTATCAGCAGAGTGAATATGTGGACAAAGCTGGCAATGGGGTTTGTTGCAAGGGAAGATTCCAGGGTTGGTATTAGTGTGGTATGTCCTGTGGTTGTTGGTAAGAATCATCCTGAGGTTAGGTGGTTGTCTATAGGAGACTATGGGTCTGTCTCCCAGAGCCTTTGGAGTTTAGTATCCTGTTCTAGTATAGGTTTTAGTTTATTGACAATGTGTTGCACAGGTTTAAGTTGGGGGGCTGTAGGTGATGACAAGTGGTGTTCTATTGTTGGTTTTCTTGGGTTTGTCTTGAAGTAGATGGTTTCTAAAACAGCTAGAGCACATGTCCTAGAAAGATGTTGAGAGTGTCTGTGTCTTTCCTACTCTAGGTAAGGCTAGACCCATAAGCAGAAGAGGCTTGCCCTGCCTTTTAACTTATCACTTCTACCACCAAGTGATCGGTTAGAAGAGTGTTGCATGTTGCTTCAAACTAAAGGCAACAAAATAGTAATTTGTTCTATGTATGATGGTAACCTACAAACAAAACTAAATAGGTCAAATCCAATCGGACTTTTGCTGCCTGGTAAATTGGTAGGACTTGATATGTAGATCAACAGAAATGACAAATGGTGCAACTAATTTAAGATTTCAAAAGCTACTGGATGCTTCAAAGGTGAGTGGGATATGCTTGAAGTGAGCCAGACAATTGGGGCTCTAATCGCTACTTTGCTTCCAGTGGCATTTGATTTTAATCCCTGCACAGGGGAAGGCTGTCTAGGCTTAACCCTTCAGCATGCTGTGAAAAATCAATAGTAAATACCATTGGTCACTATGACACAAATCTGAGTCTGTCATTAGTACTCCTGATTCAGCAAAACACTTAACAGCATGCTTCGCTCATTTCAGAGGGACTTAGTCATGTGGATAAATGCTTTTTTGAAACAGGTGTCGGATGAAAAGCCCCAGCATACACCATTGAAATGAACAGTGCAGGATAAGATGTGTTGCCACCAAGCTCTTTGAATGCTCTAAATCAGGCCTGGGCAATATCTGGCCCATGGGCCAAATCTGGCCTGCCAAGCCATCGGATCTGGCCCATGGAGGCAGCAGGGAGCCCCAGGCAAGCTCCTTAGCTTGCCCAGCAGCCCTGTGTGCTGGGCAGAAATGTGGCTGCAGGGCTCCATTTCTGTTTTTAAACTGGAGGGGAGGAGGGAAGTTTTAGGAACTGCCTCACCCCCGCACATTCCCTTCGGCCAGTATCTGGCAGAAACCAGCCAGAAACCAGCCGATGTGACCTGCTTGTTGGAGTAACAGGCAGCAAAAAGAAAACCATGCTCCCTCTCCTCAGCTCAGTTATTCATGAAGCACATGGCCAGGCAGGCTGGTTGGGAAATATTTTAAGTCAGCAGGCAGGCTAGTTTGGCAGCAGGCAAGTAAGTTTCTTGGCCACAGCCTGCTTCTGGCACCCCAGTCCTTTCTTGCCCTAACTCTTTGCCCTCCACTCAACATACCCAAACCCTCTGCCCCCCCCCCCCCTTACAGCTATACCCCCTCCCACATCAGGCACCTGAGTCTCCTGCCCTAGGTGACAATCCTCTTCTCCACTTGGTCACATCCCAAGCCCCTGCACTCCAGTCTCCTGCCCTAGGTCACAACTGCTTACTTCATCCCAACTCCCTTCCAGACTGCAGTCTGCCTCCTGAACCCTAGTGCCTTACCACAAGCTCCATTCTGCACCCAACCTCCATCCCAGACTCCAAATCTCCTCCATTAATATCATGGAAGAGTGTGGCCCTCGACCACTTTCCAAAATCTTGGAGTGGCAGCACATCAGAAATTATTGCCCATTCCTGCTCTAGATGAAACAGATTGTGATTCTGGATTTGTAATATATTTATTTTGTTGTGGATTGTGCATCTCCTGGACACTTGGATGTTATGTGATAACCCCAGCATTTCTAGAAAATATGAAGTAGGTAAATGGAAACCATCATTAAGAAGGAAAGTTTAGATAAGTAATGTACCATTCTTGCCACAAGGTAAATAAAGAGCCCTGTAAGAGGTTTACTAAGGTGAGAGTCTATAACTTAATGAACTCCTTTGCTCAACTTGTTCGTTAGGACTACTTTTCACACTGAGTAGTTATAGACTAATAGGTTCCCCTCTCCTATCCTTGAAGATAAGCAAATCCTCAAAACAAAACCCTGACACTGAACACCTCCAAACTTTGGGGAAAAAGTTCAAGCTGTGCATAAATAATACATTAGTGATTTAGATCCACTTTAGTTCTGAGTGTCTGATTAGTTACCAATATATATATAAGGTATGTATTAGCTTATTCAGAGTTACCTAATATTTCACCTACACTATTGTTAGGCAACCTGCAGTCTGCAGGCCATGTGTGGCCCATGAGATTTTTTTTTGTTTACAGTTGCCCTCATGGAAGATTTCCAGATTCTGTTGGTTTCTGTCTGCATAGAGGTTTTTTTCATAGGGTTTTTTTTTCCTATTAGTACTACAAAGGTGACATCAGTAAAGTAATGCAACATGCAGTGAGGTGCATGCTGAAATCCCACAGTTTTGACTCTTCAAAAGCTTCAGAGGGGTAGCCGAGTTAGTCTGTATAGGATAAACTTAAAAAAACAACAAAAAGTCTGGTAGCACTTTAAAGACTAACAACATGTAGGTGGTATCATGAGCTTTTGTGGGCACAGCCCACATCTGCTTATGATACCATCTACATGTTTTGTTAGTCTTTAAAGTGCTACCAGACTTTTTGTTTTTTTAATTTTGACTCTGAAAATCATATACTCCCTCTGCATCCAATTAAACTACTACTGCTGTTAAGCCAGCAGCAGAACTTGGTAATTTCTAGGTACACCAGCATAGTTAGCAAATGTGTCCTATACCAGGAGACCGTCTTGGTTACAACAATCTTGTGAGGAAGTGAGGTGAAGCAGTGTTAATTATGTGGCACATTCTCTAGCCAAGGTTGCCCATCGCTGATATAGACCATCCTACCTTATATTTGATTTCAGAGTTAATCTTCGCTAATTATGACACAGATCGTCTCCCTAAAATTTCTAATTTTCGAGTCACAAGTAGGTCTAAGAAAACTGCATTGTGAATTATTTGTATGTTTGCTACTAATCATGAATAGTTAATCTTCCTAAATGTATTGTCCTTCAATTTTTGTGTTGACCAAAATACTTTTGTAAGTACCAAACAGGGTCATAAGTTGTTAATTGATGGGGAAATTCCATGTAAAGGTGTCTAGGCATTGGTGCTGAGTTTCTTTTCAACTTAAAGAACTAGATGTACTATTTCAAACCTAACTCCATTTCATATATATTGTTGAATTATTCTCCATGACATTTCCAAGTGAATTCTGAAGACTAGAAAAGAATGAAGAAAAAAATCTCAAGTACACTCGTGTTCCCACTTAATCTTAATGCAGGAAAAATTATCCTATTTCAGTGTTGTATTAGACTTTAAAGAAAAGTTGCAAAAAGAGTGCTATTTTTCAAACAAGAGCAATGATCCAATTGGTGTCTTCTGTACCCTAGTATTAACATCAGCCTTCTCCTTTCTGTATTTTGTTTTCAGGGAGTTTTGGTGCTATTTTTAGAGCTGATCTTACAGCTTGCTTGCTTTTTTCCCCAACTCATTATGAGGCACAAGTGAATATGTGATTGGAAAATGATGTATTTGCCCAGCACAGACCTCTGACTAGTTAAGCTCCCTATTTCATTCAGTATTAATTTAGATGAGGCAGATAATATTCACTGTTCATGTAAATATGTCATCTATTCAGTCTACCGAGACTACTCGCAGTATTGCTTAATAGAATTATGGGAATATGAGCACTGTCACTGTGTCCCATGGTAAAATTTCCATCATAAAGCTGACAGTTATAATACAAAAGGTACTGTTTGCCAAGGTGCTGAATGTCCTATTGAACTTGGACTTTTCTGGGACCTGATGAATGAATGGTGTCTGAGTCAGTAAACAACCACATAATGAGTAGAGAAAGGAGTTAGGGCCTAGGCGAATTGAAGTGAAGCTCATGGTATATCCAGGATTATAGAATATATGGACTGAAATGTATTTTAGTGGAGGGCAAATTCTGTTGCATCAGAAATACAAAAGGAGTATTTTGTAGTAAGACACACATACACAACTTTAGGACAGGCAAGTAGAATTCAAGTTTCAAAGTCTGAGTGGCTCAAGGTGGCACATTGCATTTACAATTATAGCAAATCATAAACTGAGATTCAGAAAAACTAAAAAAAGCTAGTCCTATATTCAGACTAAAACTTCTGCTGACCTTTTATTTCTTTCTTGGTCATTAATATGGCATTACTGAGGCACCATAATTATTGACCGATGAAACAGTGATTGCATTGGTATAGATTTTATTAATGCTTATTAAGTACTATATATTCGGTTGTCAGCACTTTGCACCAATATTATTACTTTATTGTTAAGGAAAAGAATGAGGCTACGTCTACACTGGCCCCTTTTCCGAAAGGGGCATGCTAATTTTACAGGTTGTAATAGGGAAATCCGCGGGAGATTTAAATATCCCCCGCGGCATTTAAATAAAAATGTCCGCCGCTTTTTTCCGGCTTTTAGAAAAGCCGGAAAAGAGCGTCTACACTGGCCCAGATCCTCCAGAAAAAAGCCCTTTTCCGGAGGATCTCTTATTCTTTGAAGTAGGAATAAGAGATCCTCCGGAAAAGGGCTTTTTTCCGGAGGATCGGGGCCAGTGTAGACGCTCTTTTCTGGCTTTTCTAAAAGCTGGAAAAAAGCAGCGGACATTTTTATTTAAATGCCGCGGGGGATATTTAAATCCCCCGCGGATTTCCCTATTACGACCTGTAAAATTAGCATGCCCCTTTCGGAAAAGGGGCCAGTGTAGACGTACCCTGAGTGTTTATGATAAAAGATTAGTTTATTTTTCAAAGTACAGGATACAGACCTGAGTTGTCATTAGGAAGATCTATAGAAGCCTCTCAAAGTTCCATAACGTTCTTTTATGATATAGAAGGTGACTGAAAGTGAAGAATCAGATTTCCAGAAGTCCAATTATGAGTTTGCTATTATCAAATGTAATTATGGTAGATGATGCTATGATAGCTCAATATAATTCTTTCTTCTTACACTGATGCATTAGATGTATTACTTTCTGTTTAATGTTTTGGACCCAATCCTGCGTTCTCGGTGAACTGCAAGTTTCTGCTGAGGCCAATAGAGAGGGCTTTCTCATTTACCATTCACTCTTCTGTGTTCTATTGGGTATCACTTTAGGCACAGCCTATTCTCTTCTACCAAACAGAGGTACTACTTTCTATCTTTTAATGTCATATTGCTTTTTTGTTACTTCCAATGGCTCTTTATTAAAATGTGTGGTAACAGAGGCTAGCAATTTCAGAGATCTATCTTGCTTCCGTCAATATTGCTGATATTTTGTCTGCTCTCAAATGTATCTATTTATTTTTTATTGTATTTCTAGGGTGTTGCATATTTTATTTAAAATAAAAAGACAGCTCAGATGTCCTAAGTCCAAAACAATATTCTTTTGTATGTAAATACAAGTTACATTTTAAACTATAGGGACTTTTCAACGTAATAAAATTACAAAAGAGGGTTTTTTTACATAGCCATAAGAGACCACATTCCCCAAACTCACATGAGTTGTTGCAGTTGAAATTAATGAATGTGAAAAATGATGGCACAGAAGGGAAACAATATAGTGGAAAAATCAATTTATAGAACATAAAATATCTCTGAATCACTTATTATCTTACATGCTTTGGTTAGTTGGCTTCTGGGCTTTTCTTCCCTCTCAGTTTGTAAGTTAAGTTTATTGGGTTTGATCCTCTGTTGCAATAATGTAAGGCAAATTAACCAATCACCTAAGTGTTCCCACTCTATCAGGGAATCCTTTGATATAGAAACAAAGTGGTGGCTCCCACTGGCTCCCACTGTAACTGTTCTTGATGCCCCCAGCACAGGGGGTGTGATCAGCGTGTACCTATACCCTGATGATCCCACCTGGCAAAATGACAGTATGGGGCTCCATATTTGGAGCATAAGTATGAGGTAATTAGGCATAAGTCTTGAGTCCTCCAATTTATCTAGTGCCTGGATTATCCTCACCCCATCTGGGTCTGCACGTTGTTGGGATCATAAAGTTGAACTAACGGTACTTTTGCTCCTTTTTCTCCAGTCCTGTTCATCTTGGCCAAGCTGTTGGCTATGTGCCGTTTAGTACATTAGCACAAAGCTTCTTGCTAGAAATATGGCATAAGGTAGATGATGGGTATATGTTTGGGTTAATTGTTTGCTTGCTTGCTTAAGAAATTGATAGGTGGTATTTAGAGTAGTGTTTTTTTCATACTTGGTAGATACGTATATCTTAATCTAGTTGTATAGAATTCTTTCAATATGTTCTTCTAATCATTGTAACCTACAAAATAACTGGAAAGTTTCATTGTAAACACAAAATATTGTAAATAACTATTTCTGCATCATAATCAGCCCCAGTCTCCTTAAATTTCCACAGTTGGACATGACCTTTTTTTATATTTGACACCAGAAACAGTAAAGGGTTTTTTGCACTGAAGAAGAATCCCTCTGTACACAAACAGCTTAAATCAGTATTTCGCGAATGGTGTTCTGCAGAACACTGGGGTTCCGCAAAGGGAAGATAAGGGTTCTGTGAGAAAATTCCACTATAATATTTTATGATTTAAAACATAATTAATATTTAAGCATTTATGATTTTTATTGAAAACCACTTTCATTTGTTTGCCATGGTAAGTGTCCCTGTGCAATGCCAGCTTAGCCAGAGTGGGGATGATGTCACTACTCAGCGCTGCATGCACAGTCAGTCAGTGGTGCAATTGCCTGTTCTATATCACCGTAAATTTGTGTACTCACTCTCAGGGAGCGTGGATCACGTGGGTGACTGAATAGTATATTTGTATCGCTGTGTTGGACGAAGTCAAAGCTTCAGCTGTCATACCAATTACTTGTATGGGAGTGTGCAGGAAGTGCTCTCATGCATACTTTACTTTAGTATAATCACGTGATTTCTTGAACTTAATTTATATGTCTCATGGTTAAATTTTTGATTGATGGATTAATCTATGCACAATTTTTAAACTAAATGTTGATCTCATGACCTCGTTTAGCATTTGTTTATTATTAACCTTATTTATTTGCGGTCTACTTTTTCAGTTCCATTTAGAAGACTTTTAGGGGTTCTGCAAAATTCTTTCAAATTTAAAAGGATTCCATGGCCAAATAAGTGGGAAATACTGGCTTAGATTATATCCTTAAACTGTAAAAATGAAGCAAGAAAACACACTTTTTAAACAATCAGTTTTATTCTGCATAAAACAAGTCTGCTGCCAGAAGTATAAAAGTTTACTAGAATTTTAATCCAATATTTTTTTTGTAAATAGCATGAGGTGCATGTAAATGAGACCATACCTTCTAAGGACTCAATCTCCTCCAACTCTAATATTAGATATTTTTGTTGTAAACACGGTGTTCAGAAGCAGTAACAAAATATTGATTAGAGATAAGAGGAGCATTTGTACTATGTATCAGAAATCCTGCAGATGTCGTCTTTTATATACTAGGTGTGTCACTCACCACTTCATCTTCATCTGTACAACTCTTATTAAGGATAGAAGGAGAGTATTATGAATGAAAGTTTAAGTGGGCCTAATAGCTATGATTTCACACTCATGTAACACAGACTTCAGTAGAGCTAGTTGTTTTCTTATAAAATCGCAGTGGTCCCATAATCAGAATGGTACCCAGTATGTAATACTGAAAAGCTGCATTTTCATGCAACAAGACACCTTCTGCTCATATTGGCTAAGAGTCTCTGTATGCTGTAATAAAAATGCACCGGGGAAGGAAGGGGCAGAATCAAATAAGTCTTCTGCTCTCTTGTGTTTGTTGCATGTGGATATTTGAAAATACTATGGAGTCAATTAAAAACAACCCTTCTATTTTGGTGAAAAACGACTACTTAGAAATTGTAGTACAAGCTGTGGCACAAGTTCAAAGCACAGTTTTTCATCTGAAAAACAAACAAAATAAAACCTCAAAGTTGTAAATTTTCACAAGCCAGGGCTAAAAATGAGATGCTAGTACAGTAAACTTCTGATAATCCGGCACCTTTAGGACCCAGGGGGTGCCAGATTATCAGATATGCCGGACTATCAGAAGGGGGGGCCTATGAGGGGTCTGGAGTGGAGTGGGAGGGGATGCCACCCCAGACCCCTCATAACCCCCCCCTTACAATACTCCGGCTCTGCCCCAGGTGTCCCTGATTCAGCGGCTGCTGGTCAGTTTCAGCAGCAGCTGAATCGGGGATGCCTGCAACAGAGCAGCTGGGGTGCTGCCGGGTTGGTCCCACAGCGCCGAGGGGTGGCACTACAGCACCAACCCAGCAGCACTCCAGCTGCTCTTGGGGATGCCTTGGACAGAGCAGCTGGGGTACTGCTTGGTTAGTCCTGTAGCACTGCCCCTCGGGGCTGTGGGACCAACCCGGCAGCACCCCAGCTGCTCTTGGGGATGTCTGGGGCAGAGCAGCTGGGGGGGAGTGCTGCCGCGTTGGTCCCACAGCGCCAAAGGATGGCGCTACGGGATCAACCCTGCAGCACCCTAGCTGCTCGCCCCAGGCGTCCTGATTCAGCCTGTTGGTCAGTTTCAGCAGTGGCTGAATCCCGACGCCTGGGGCAAAGCAGCTGGGGTGCTGCCAGGTTGGTCCCGTAGCGCCGCCCCTTGGCGCTGCAGGACCAACCCGGCAGCACCCCAGCTGCTCTGCTCCCAGCTTCCCCAATTCAGCTGCTGATCAGTTTCAGCAGCAGCTCAATGGGGGAAGCCTGTCCGGCTGTCCCAGCACTTCTGGGTTCCTGATGGTGCCGAACCATCAGGAGTCCCAGAGCATTGGATGCCGGACTAATAGAGTTTTACTATACTGTGCAGCCCAGATAAATCAGGTGATATTAACAGAGTTTCAACACTTAAAGTTAATAATATCATCATTAGTAGCTCCTGAAAGAGCCTTGACTGCCTAAAGGCAACTTAATATTAAATAAGGAGATGAGTCAATCAGTGTACACCTAAAAATTATGCACTTGAGTATGTGGTTTGCATACATTACAGCCTTGTTTTTTAGTAAAAATGAGAAGTTCCTGTGACCCCATCACTCCATCACATTGAGGTCTTCTGTTCTCTTGTTTACTTATCCTGGAAAACAGTCTCAGAACATCCATAGTTGCTGGGAGGAGAAAGAACATGGGCTTTGTATGGGAGAAAAGGGAAGGATACATTCTTCCTCTTTAACTCCTTTGCAAACAGATCAGCCATAATTACCAGCATCCTATCCTAGTTTTGATGTGTTTTTAGGTGATGACAATAGGTGATGGAAGAAAGAAAAGCTAAAAGACCTCTTCACCATGTACAATGGCTTTGGCATGTATTAAATCATAGGTAGACGAGTGGTTTTTTTTTTTTTCATTTTGTGCTCTACATTATTAGAGCTGATAACCCTTCTGACATTTTAAAATGGCCAAGAGTAAAGTAGAAAGGCAAAGTATATTGATGTTAGTGAAATCATCTAAGTATCTTTTTAGGAGCTGTACTCTGCATCATGAGCAAATGGATATTTTCGACTAAGTGCCAACAATTTTGGCCAGGGTACGGTGAGGAATTTGTTGTGGGCTCTAAATGTATTTTCATTTGTGTTTGGAGAAACACATACAGTCTAGGAGGCACAGTAAATAATCAACATCTGCTCTCATTCTTTGTTTGCAATGCACCTTAGTGAAATGAAACAATTTTCCTTTAGATAATTTAATTACAGGCAGTCCCCGAGTTACGTGGATCCAACTTACGTCGGATCCCTACATACGAATGGGGCTTTTCTCGCCGCGGATGATGCGGGCGGTGGGTCCGCTGAGGCCCTGCCGCCTGCGTCCTCTGCGGCGAGAAAAGCCACTCCACGTCTCTCTGGTCTGCTGGGGGGGCTCCCCCAGCAGACCAGGGAGACGCAGAGCAAAGCCGCGGAGGATGCGGGCGGCGGGATCGCCGAGACGCGCAGTGCTCCCGCTGCCCGCGTCCTCCGCGGCTTTGCTCCGTGTCACCCTGGTCTGCTGGGGAGGCGGGGGGGGGGGGGGGGGGGGAGGGGTGCAGCTAGTGCAACCCCCCCCCACCCCACCAGACCAGGCTTTTCTCGCTGATGCCTGGGGCAGAGCAGCTGCGGCACTGCCGGGTTGGTCCCGCAGCGCCGCTCCTCGGCGCTGCGGGGACCAACCCGGCAGCACCCCAGCTGCTCTACCCCAGGTGTTCCCATGTCAGCTGCTGCTGAAACTGATCAGCGGCTGATTCAAGGAAGCCCAGGGCAGAGCAGCTCTGCCTCGGGCTTCCTGTAGTCAGCCGCCGGTCAGTTTCAACAGCGGCTGAATCTGGACGCCAGTTCTGACTTACATACAAATTCAATTTAAGAACAAACCTACAGTCCCTATCTTGTACGTAACCTGGGGACTGCCTGTATTCAGGATAATATACACCTAGAACTATAGGAAAGGTATTTTTGAGACAAGGCAATAGGTTAAGTAAGAAGGTATTACTGCTCTCTTGATCAGTCTTTACTCTCCGAATTGGTCTTTACTCTCCTAAAGAGAAGAATTCTGTATCTTTTGAACATCCCGTGAAAACAAGATGTTTTTAGTTATAATTTTTCAGACTTCGAAGAGTTTTAAAGAGCCTGATTTGAAAGTGTGATTTTTAAAATGTACATACTTTAAGAAACCCGTGGTTTTACCAAGGATCTTAAATTCTGAAACCTGATGTTGGCCTAACTGACAAGCCAAACCATAAAATGGTTACTAATTGTTATTACTCGGCCTGATCAGCCCACCCCAGGGAAATATTATTGTGGAAAAGAACTTGACAGAGCTAGGAAGTACCAAAAGATTTTTGGAGAGTTGCTTCCATTCTTCCATCTGAGGAATGGGTTTCCTCTCCCTACAGAAGCAGAAAAATATCTGGTCTTCAGAACCAGTGGATCTCAGATTTCCTGGCAGGACAAAGCATTTGCAGGTAGGAGAAACAATCACCTGCCATCCTACCTCTGCCAGAGGGTGAAACTCAGACATGGTGTCTGCTCTATGCTTGCTTGGAGGAGGAAATGATCATGGACGAGGTATTTAACAAACGTGTAGAGAGGATCCTGTTTTGAACAGCTTTAAAGTCAACATGGTAAGAAGAGAAGCAGGCTGGGGTACAGTACAGGACAGATTTTGTTTTTCTCTTGTCCCTTTTTATAATCTTTATTTTACCCTTAACTATTTTGTCCATAGTTTTCTTATTTGCCATTTTAGTTTTCTAATTAACGTAATTTACCTTTTGATGATCAGTTTTTAGATATTGCTATTTGTGTTGATCGTATGTCTCAGTTAAAACACAGAGAACTGTCTTTTAGGGTATGTGTACACTAGAGTTTTGCTGGAAAAAAACCTGCCATTTTCCAATGAAACTCGAACGTCCACACTGCAATTGTGTCCTTTTGCAAGAAAATTGAAAGAACAGAGGGGTTTTTCTGGCATGGGTAATCGTCATCCTACGAGGAAGAAGCCTTTTTGTGGAAGAGCTCTTTCACAAAAAGGCATGTGTGGATGGGGAAGAGGGAGTTCCGTCGAAAGAAGAGGAAAAAGTACAGGTGCCCTGGTGGCCATTCCATCCATAGCAATCACATCTTACATGTGAGAGCGCATCCATTCAGTTTGGATGCTCTTTCGAAAAAGCAGATCGCTCTTTCGATGCACTTTTGCAGTGTGGGGGCACTCTTTCAGAAGTTTTTGTTGTTGTTGAAGATCTCTGTAGTCTAGACACAGCCTTATTTTGTAATACTTTTCTAATATTTAGGGATGTATGGCTGTAATGTTCTCACACACAGACACGTGTGCATACAAGTATATTGGCTTAATCATTTCCTATTTGTGGAGTTTTTTTTAACTTTCTCGTTTTTATATTGGTGTTTGTTTTATCCCTGGTGACATTGAATTATTAACCTCTACTTGTTTAGGATCCAATGCTGTGAAGACTCATCAGAATACTGCCAATTTAGTTAGCCTTTACAACTGTCTATCCCTCTCTTATTCTGTACACAACTGCCATTAATAACAATGGAAGCTCATCATATGGAATGAGGCAATACATGGGCCTAATTACTGTAACTGTCTGACACAGGGCATTGCATCGTGAAGACCAAAACAACAAATGACAAGTAACAAAAAAATGGTAAGACCTTCTTAATATAGAACCAGGACTCCTTTCCTTTGGTAATAGCTGTGAAAGTGAATCTCTTTAAGGAATCCTGGGGCAGGGTGTGTCCATTGCAAGAAAGGATAAGCCATCCTCAAACATTGTAGGCCTTATAAACAATATCCACCCTGTATTTTAAACCCAGATCTGAGTGCCAGGCTTGTGGACCTGATATTTATAAGCCCACACTTGAGCATCACTACTGAATTTTTAAACTTGTCTTATAATTGCTGAACCAAGGTGTCCCATCCCTACCAGGATCTTACAACTTGGATCCTGAGTGCTTGCTGGCACTAGTCAAACTGATCTGTGTGTGAACAGAAGTGGGAGTAGAATTCGTTCATGAGTCAGTTCCTTAGTGTACAGGGTAGACCTATCCAATGAGGCTTCCATAGGGCCTCAGTTTTGAGTGACAGATTCTGATTTTTTCCTGGCAGTGAAGCTTGGTTAGTCTAAAGCTGCTTTTAGTCACGGATCTTTCCACACTGCAGAAGGGGCTGTGCTGAAAACATAATAAAGTCCCAGGCTTTACTTTCTCTTCATAAACTCTGGAGGGGAGTAATATTTATCCACACTTCAGACATAGCTAATCTGCTTCTGTTGTTCAACACCTTGCCTCAGATGATGTTGTAGAGATGACTAAGCCCCTGTTTTCAGAACAGGACAAAACACTACACATCTCTCGAGGACATATTCCTCACTATTATTATTAGCTTCTCTGAAAACCAAGCAGCCTTGTATTTTACAGCACTTCACTGCTTACACTTGAGGGCAATAAAATGTAGGTTAGTCATGATATAAGGGGCAGTGTCAAGGCATTTTCAGCCATGTCATAGAAAATGTTCTCTGTTTGTGCACTCACTTATCAGTTACAATGCACAGACCAGAGGGGATTTTATGGATCTGTTTTTTCCCTGTTAGTTGAGCAAGTGAATCCTCCCATGGTAGACACACACATTTTGGGGTTATCTGAGGAATTACACAAACAATTCTTGTTTTACGGGACCTGTTCATACAGAGACCACAGCTTTGAAAGCATAACATTTTTGCAATGTGCTTTTGCGCAAGAGTGTCCACACTGCAGCATGAATGCTCTTGCGCAAGAAAGTTCTGATGGCCATTCACAGAATGGCTGTCATAGCACCTGTGCTTTTTCAGATGGGCTCTTGTTGTGCAAGAAACTCCTGCGGAGCATCCACACGTGCCTTTTTGTGCAAGAGCTGTAGCACACAAAGGAGTTGTGTCTCATAGAAGGAGATAAATCTACACCACCGAAAGCCCTCTGTTCTGTCGATTGACTGTAGATTTTCTTGCACAAAAATGTGCTTGAGGTGTGGATGCTCTGCAGGTTTTTGCACAAAAATGGTGGATTTTGCACAAAAACCTTGTAGTTAGACATAGCCTAACTGTTTAAAATGTTCTCACTATTGATGATCTCCTTCCACCTGTAAACCAAGCTTGTTCAAAAGAAGAGGTCAAATTAGGCTCTTCAGTATTTTACCTCTGTATACACCATGGCTATGTCTACACTGGCATGAATTTCCGAAAATGCTTTTAACGGAAAAGTTTTCCGTTAAAAGCATTTTCGGAAAAGCGCTTCTAGATTGGCAGGATGCTTTTCCGGAAAAGCAGATGATTTTCCGGAAAAACTTGCCAGTCTAGACACAGCCAACCTGTGAAACAAATACTGGAATATTGCATACTGTTCTTGTGTCGACATTTTAAAAAGGAAGTTGTAAACCAAGAGTGGATGCAGAAAAGACCCAAAGAAAAGAGATGAGGGATGTAGAAAATGCTTTTTTGTGATATGTCTGTTACCAGTCCTTTGGACCAGCCAAGGAGTGAGCCCAGACAAAGTGAAAGAGGATTACTGAGGTTTTGTTTGTTGGTACAGCTTCTTCATGTACGGCAGCGTGTGCGTGCGCACGCACACACACACACACACACACACACACACACACACCCATTCGTGCTGGCAGTTTAGAAGCAGGCTCAGGTGCAGCATAGGTTACTCTCGATTTTGCAGGCTACTGAAAGAGCTTTTTGGAAATAGACTGTAAGATGATGAGCATCCCCCAAAGTCCTGTGGGGTTGTGGGAGGGTTCTATTCTTTCCAGTTTGGTCCCGAGTTTAGTGTGGTGATATGTGTCTCCTGAGGCTGAAGCCTGTATTTGTCCACCTGTTACATCCGCTTACACATTCTGCAGGATGTTCCCTTAGAGCCTTAAATGGCAATATACATTGCCTTGCTTTATCATTGGTAGTTTTTCAGTTACAATTTACACACTCCATATAATAACAGGTTGCGTATTACAATTGGAGTGTGCTTTTTAAGCAAGTGTCAGATAATAGAAAGTTGTTCAGACTGCAGTTGCTAGGCAGGCTGGGGGCCTTTCGGCTATAATTTCAAGAGCTCAATCTGTTTAGTTTATCAACAAAGACTGAGCGATAACTTGATAATGGTGGTATTAAACCTTGTATGGTGAGTACATATGAGGGCTAAATTCTAAAAGGCTCTTTAAGCTTTCATAGAAAGTAAAAAGGCAAAAATTCCTCACCTTTTTCTCTGAAGAGTGGGGGTAACAGAAGCTAGAACAGTTAACAGTTGGAACTAATGCTGAAGGTCAGTGGTGGATTCTCTTGGAGTCTTAAAATCAAGAATGATGCCTTTCCATAGGAGATGCTTTAGTCAAACAAATTACACTTGAGTCAACATACATGTTAGTGGGCTCATTAAAGGGGTAAAAGGAGGCAAAATTTAACTTCTGGTGTATATAGAAAAGCAAACTAGATACTATACTTTCTTCTGGCCTTAAACTCTATAAATCTGTAAAAATGGATTTTAGGGTCTGACAATAGTAGCTTATTGTGACATGAAATACTGTGAGGGGCAGCAGTCCCATGTATGCAGGGGTCCTCATTGCATTCGAACATGTGAAGTTGAGTCACAGTCTCATACTTTATTTTCATATGTTTGGGGACAAGTTTCATATTTCTCATTCCTCAAAAAAGGTATTGATTTTTGCAAGAAATTTGGCCTTCCCAAAATCATATCAGTAGATATCTTAGCACAGCTCAATACCATGTGTACATAAGGAATATATACAGCCATATGTGATACTGGACCCCATATTCTTCAGTGATTTTATGATGATATGACACGTTTGATGCATTCTTATTAAACGTGTTTGCTTTATCTAAACCAGTGATTTGGAGTGAAGTTGGTTGGAAATTGTAGCTCAGTGGGCAAAAGCATATTCCTTTTCACATTGAGGGAAGGCCAACTTTGAGTTTACACTGTATAGTTCCCTGGATAATTTTGAATTTATTCTCTAGAGAGGTTGCATGCCTGAGGGACTGAGTGTTACTTTGGCATTAGGCTTTCGACTATTGATTTCATGCAGTGGTTAGTCAGAGAACCTACTTCTAACTGGAGTCAATGTGTCCCTACTTGTCTGGATGGATGCTGGTGGAAGAGCAGGAGTGGGTCTTCAGCTCATCACAGCAACACAGTGAGTAATGGAGTCCAGGCTGGTGGGTCAGAAGGCTCAGTGATGCCTCAATTCCAGGTGAAGTCAAATATAAATTTAGGTAGATGAATGCAGGAGCAAATTCATGGACTACTTAAACATGCAATCAATGACTAATTTAAAAAAGTCTCCAAGAATCAAATGAAATATATATTTTTCAAATGTGGTAAGTGTTCTAGCTGGCAGCACAGAACACTATTTTCTGCCTGAGAACAATTTCTAGGACTTGCCATGTATTTCTAAACAAAAATACAATGCATCATAGTTATTTATTCATTCATTTCTTGTTTAGAGCATTAAACTAACCTAGAATATAACAATCATCTCTGGAACACAGGTGAAGGTCCCTTTTGTATTTTTATAAATGGGAATTTGTCTTTTAGCGTTCAGGTATTGGACTCTGAAGTCTTTGTTTTTGCTAGAATAAAACAAAATACAGCAACTGCTACCTTTTACTATCTAGCTATTGTTGAGTTTCAGCTAAATGTGGGTTCTAACACATCCTCCTTATTTGCAGGGGCGCGCGCGTGTGTGTGTGTGTGTGTGTGTGTGTGTGTGTGTACACCATATTTATTTTAATCATTCTGTTAACTTGCCAGTTTAACAGGATTACACGTTTTCCAGTACACTGAATTCCATAAGGCCCTGGAGAATTATTGAAGGCTACTGAATTTTAGAACTCCAAGATATTTCTCAGCCTCTTAAATGTTGGTAAATGACCTTTTATTAGACCCATTTTTTTAAAAAGTAAATTTTTAATAAATGTTGAAAAATTTCATTTTTTTATGAGAGATGTTAAAACAGATATACAGTTTATTTGCTGGGGAAAATCTAAATTTAAAAATCAGAAGGAGTGGTAGACTTTTTTTAAATAATTTGTGTCCATAAAATTGCTCTTTTATTTTCTGGTAGAAAATGTTTAAACTGTCTTTAGTTAAATGTCTGTAATAATTGGTATAAATTAAGAATAATGTATAAGGTATTTTTTTTTCTTAAATAGAGAAAATAAATCTGTCAATTTTTTTTACATGAAGTTGGTCACTTCTTCAATATAAGCCTTATCTAAAATCTAACAATGACATGTATCCAGTCACTTTATAAAAGATTTGCAGTTCAGTCTGAAAGACAGAATCCTGCATTCCCCCCTCCCCCCGCCCCATTAGTCAGTAAAATAGGACTGGAGGATTTTGACATGCAAGAATTTAGGACATAAGGGTTTGATCCCAAAGGGGTTTACCATCACTTAAGAGACTGAGAAAAAAATCTATGGATTCTGGACTTCATTTGCCACTGTCTTCATTGGTCTCTGCTTCCTGTTTAAATACTCTAGGAATGTAACATCTAAGATACATTACTGCTATTGGCCAAATTCCTGAAGCCAGTATGGATATTTATTTTGGATACATCAATTGTTTGTATCCCCAGAAATTTTAGGTCATTGATTTTCTTGTACTGCATTTGTAATGTAAACATGTTGCTTTTATAGAAGGTTACTTTTACACTTCACCAATGTTGGTGAAACATCATGGCTCATAATGTTGTTCACCCAGTCTAGTTCTAAGTAATAGTCACCAGTTTTCCTTATTCTAATTGATCGTATTTGCATATCAGAATACCCTACATTGTACTGGATAAAAATGAAAGGTAAGCATTTATCTTGGTGAAGGGATGTGTACATTCACAGAACCACAATCCTCATTTAGAACTTTGCAATCAACTCTCTCAGTGCATCTTTTGCTTTTTTCTTCAAGTTTAAGGTTTTCCACTTCCACAGTTGTCTACTGAACCAGAAAGTAAATCTAAAACAAAGGCACTTTAATGTCCATGACTTTTAGATTTAACATGATGCAAAATTCCTTTCCTCTTAAAAGCTTTTGGTGCTATTTCACAGCACGAGTAATAGAATATGGAGGATAGATTAGAGTCAAAGATATGCCTGAGGAGCGTATGAGCTTTGATTTTTCTCAGCAGAAGAATGTGAAGTCTCATACTAACTTGTGTTCACGATATAGAACTCTGTCCTTAGGGATTTAGTTTTAGTATATAAGTACAATATTGGATGGATTATTTCAAGATGCTCTCCGATGGCACTGAACAATCTTATTTCCTGCAGAAAACAAACTAATGTTGGGCTGGACAGCAAGAGGCAGTGGAGAAAAGGTTATTAAATCCATATGTGGAAAACTTATAAGTTCACATAGCAATGATCTCAAATAAGACATGGCTATAATTATTAGAATGTTTTTGATAGAAAAGATTACTTCGCTGTAGTACATAACTTCCAAATCCACTACCTTACTTGAAAATAAAACTAGATTAAAACATTTTAATGTTTAGCATTGTCCTACATTATATTTTCTATTCATAATAAAGTAACATGATCAATTTATCCTTATGCAAGATGTGTTTATATTAGACAATTATGACCAAGTCTTTCAAAATATACTCTGATTTATTATTCAATTAAATTTAGTCTTTATATTTTTCTTGTTATGTAGAATCTATTTCTTTTAAATCATGATATAGGCTTTTGAAGATGCCACTAGGGAAAAATAACACTTTCTGTATTGGTTATAAAGCTTTAAGTAAGTGTTTTTCCTTTAATAGAAATCCGAGTTACCTATTTTGTGTGATGTACCTGATGTACGCTTTCTAAAATATGCAGTTATTTTATTGACTAAGTGTTTCACACATTAGTAGCAAAAACGTATAGTTAATGTTTATCAGGTTTGCATTGTGCATGAGGAAGATAGAGTGCAAACAGAAATAAAAATCTAGACCTAGAAATAGAAGAAAACATACTCTGATTGTAATGCTAAAGGGAGCCAGGAGAGGTGCATACAGAAATTAGAAAAAGATGAGTGAAGCATTCTTACACTTCCAATTGTGTAGTTCTAGAGAAGATGATCAGAAAAAGAAAAATTAGTTTAAAGTCTTTTATGTTATGATACCTATTGGGGATTCCTCATTAAGACAAACCACCCATGGTGTTGTCTAGTTAACTAGTTTTAACCTCAGTTAAAGTAGTGGAAAATTTTTCACTTGAGGGAGTCTGAATTCTCACTGTTATAATGAGAGGAGAATTTGATACAGTAAAAATTTAGCCCAAAGGAAGAAGGCAGAATAAGGCCTTCTTTCCATAAAGTGATATTACTTAACTTAAAATAATGGGAGCTATAGATAAATAATAGAGGCAGATATACCTCACAAGATATGCTCAGCGGAAAGGTATGTTTATAAATGGGATAATTATCTATGTGAACAGTCTGATATGGTCTTTACCAATATGGTAAATATATAAATTGCCACAACTGCAATACCACATGGGAAAATTTATCAAAGAATGTGGCTTCTTCTCCATCTCTTGAGGTCTCTAAATCTAAATTAATGGAGATGGCCTATCTCCTAGAACTGGAAGGGACCTTGAAAGGTCATTGAATCCAGTCCCCTACCTTCATAGCAGGACCAAGTACCATCCCTGACAATTTTTGACCCAAATCCCTAAATGGCCTCCACAAGGATTGAACTCACAATCCTGGGTTTAAGCAGGCCAATGCTCAAACCAATGAGCTATCCCTCCCCCTGAAATGGGATAGTGCATGCTATATCTTTAAATATGCACCCTTTCTAGATTCAAAAACTATGCAGTTATCTAGGGTCTGTAACTAGAAAAACTTTAATTCTTCCCCTGCCCCCATCCACTCAGTTCCTAACTTGTATCACTCTTTCCTACACTTCTCTAAATCTATTCAACTGAAAACTTCATCCAAGCCCTTATGTCCTATCTTGACTCCTGCAGCTTCCTTTCTGGCCTTGAGAAATGTCATCTTTCCTTCCTCAATTCAATCCACATTTATTAAGTACATTGCTTTGGCTTGTTGTAGTGACTACATCAAACCCATTTGTATTCATAGAATCATAGGACTGGAAGGGACCTCGAGAGGTCATCGAGTCCAGCCCCCCGCCCTCAAGGCAGGATCAAGCTCCGTCTACACCATCCCTGACAGATGTCTATCTAACCTGTTCTTAAATATCTCCAGAGAGGGAGATTCCACCACCTCCCTTGGCAATTTATTCCAATATTTGACCACCCTGACAGTTAGGAATTTTTTCCTAATGTCCAATCTAAACCTCCCCTGCTGCACTTTAAGCCCATTACTCCTTGTCCTGTCCTCAGAAACCAAGAGGAACAAATTTTCGCCTTCCTCCTTGTGACACCCTTTTAGATATTTGAAAACCGCTATCATGTCCCCCCTTAATCTTCTTTTTTCCAAACTAAACAAGCCCAGTTCATGAAGCCTGGCTTCATAGGTCATGTTCTCTAAACCTTTAATCATTCTTGTCGCTCTTCTCTGTACCCTTTCCAATTTCTCCACATGTTTCTTGAAATGTGGCGCCCAGAACTGGACACAGTACTCCAGCTGAGGCCTAACTAGTGCAGAGTAGAGTGGCAGAATGACTTCACGAGTTTTGCTTACAACACACCTGTTGATACAACCTAGAATCATATTTGCTTTTTTTGCAACAGCATCACACTGTTGGCTCATATTCAACTTGTGGTCCACTATGACCCCTAGATCTCTTTCCGCCATGCTCCTTCCTAGACAGTCGCTTCCCATCTTGTATGTATGGAACTGATTGTTCCTTCCTAAGTGGAGCACTTTGCATTTCTCTTTATTAAACCTCATCCTGTTTACCTCTGACCATTTCTCTAACTTGCTAAGGTCATTTTGAATTATGTCCCTATCCTCCAAAGAAGTTGCAACCCCACCCAGTTTGGTATCATCTGCAAACTTAATAAGCGTACTCTCTATCCCAATATCTACATCATTGATGAAGATATTGAACAGTACGGGTCCCAAAACAGACCCTTGAGGAACTCCACTTGTTATCCCTTTCCAGCAGGATTTAGAACCATTAACAACAACTCTCTGACTACGGTTATCCAGCCAATTATGCACCCACCTTATCGTGGCCCTATCTAAGTTATATTTGCCTAGTTTATCAATAAGAATATCATGCGAGACCGTATCAAATGCCTTACTAAAGTCTAGGTATATGACATCCACCGCTTCTCCCTTATCCACAAGGCTCGTTATCTTATCAAAGAAAGCTATCAGATTAGTTTGGCATGACTTGTTCTTCACAAACCCATGCTGGCTATTCCCTATCACTTTATTACCTTCCAAGTGTTTGCATATGATTTCCTTAATTACCTGCTCCATTATCTTCCCTGGGACAGACGTTAAACTGACCGGTCTATAGTTTCCTGGGTTGTTCTTATTCCCCTTTTTATAGATGGGCACAATATTTGCCCTTTTCCAGTCTTCTGGAATCTCCCCTGTCTGCCATGATTTTTCAAAGATCATAGCTAAAGGCTCAGATACCTCCTCTATCAGCTCCTTGAGTATCCTGGGATGCATTTCATCAGGACCTGGTGACTTGCTGACATCTAACTTTCCTACGTGATTTTTAACTTGTTCTTTGTGTATCCTATCTTCTAAACTTACCCTCTCTCTGCTTGTATTCACTACGTTAGGCACACCTCCAGACTTCTCGGTGAAGACCGAAACAAAGAAGTCATTGAGCATCTCCGCCATTTCCAAGTTCCCTGTTACTGCTTCTCCCTCCTCACTAAGCAGTGGGCCTACCCTGTCCTTGGTCTTCCTCTTGCTTTTAATGTATTTATAAAAGGTCTTCTTGTTTCCCTTTATGCCTGTAGCTAGTTTGATCTCATTTTGTGCCTTTGCCTTTCTAATCTTGCCCCTGCATTCCCGTGTTGCTTGCCTATATTCCTCCTTTGTTAGTTGTCCTAGTTTCCATTTTTTATATGACTCCTTTTTTATTTTGAGATCGTGCAAGATCTCCTTGTTAAGCCAAGCTGGTCTTTTGCCATATTTTCTATCTTTCCTACACAGCGGAATTGTTTGCTTTTGGGCCCTTAACAACGTCCCTTTGAAATACTTCCAACTCTCCTCAGTTGTTTTTCCCTTCAGTCTTGCTTCCCATGGGACATTACCTACAAGTTCTCTGAGCTTATCAAAATCTGCCTTCCTGAAATCCATTACCTCAATTGTGCTGGTCTCCCTTCTACCTTTCCTTAAGATCATGAACTCTATTATTTCGTGATCACTGTCCCCTATACTGTCTTCCACTTTCAAGTTCTCAACTAGTTCCTCCCTATTTGTTAAAACCAAATCCAGAACAGCTTCTCCTCTGGTAGCTTTTTCAACCTTCTGAAACAGAAAGTTGTCTCCAATGCAGTCCAGAAACTTATTGGATAGCCTGTGCCTCGCTGTGTTAGTTTCCCAACATATGTCTGGATAGTTGAAGTCCCCCATCACCACCAAATCTTGGGCTTTGGATAGTTTTGTTAATTGTTTAAAAAGGCCTCATCCACCTCTTCCACCTGGCTAGGTGGCCTGTAGTAGACTCCTAGCATGATATCACCCTCGTTTTTTACCCCTTTTAGCTTAACCCAGAGACTCTCTACACAGCTATCTCCTACGTTCATCTCCACTTCAGTCCAAGTGTGTACATTTTTAATATACAAGGCAACCCCTCCTCCCTTTTTTCCCTGTCTGTCCTTCCTGAGCAAGCCGTACCCTTCCATACCAACATTCCAATCATGCGTCCCATCCCACCAGGTTTCTGTAATACCAATGATATCATAGTTGTATTTATTGGTTAGCAATTCCAGTTCTTCCTGCTTATTACCCATACTTCTCGCATTTGTATATAGGCATCTAAGATACTGATTTGATCTTGCCTCCCTGTTGTGCCCTGACCCTCCTTTCTCCTTCCCATTATAGGCCGTAGTCCCCCCCATTTCCAACCCATCTCCCAGTCCCGCACATGCAGCACTTACCTGTGGGCTTTGTTCACCTGCCCCCAACAAACCTAGTTTAAAGCTCTCCTCACAAGGTTAGCCAGTCTGTGTCCAAACAAGGCCTTCCCGCTCCTGGAAAGGTGAACTCCATCTCCGCCAAGCAGTCCTTCCTGGAAAGGAAGGTATTTTTCTCCTGCATCAAAAACAAGGAACTTGTTTTACCTTTAAATTAGTGTGCCATCATGCAATTGAGTCATGTCTGCTCTGCCAGTGAGTCAAGCACCTTTGCACTTTCTTCTGTGTTGTTCCTTTTGCATAGGAGGAGCCACATATAAACATGTGTAAGTGTACTGCATGATCTTCTTTCAAATCCACCCCAACTCATCTGACATAATGCCTAAAAAATACAGAGCCAAGCCATTAAAATACTGCAGCAATCATTTCACTGCTACCTTGTTGTCCCCATCTTTCTGTTTCTCATCTATGGTTTTTATAGCCATTACAGCACTACCAGAGAGCTGTGCATATGAGATGACAAACCAGAGAAATCCAGGCCAAAACTCTGTTTCAGGCCATTATGCCCACTATTCTTCCCAATGTTGCTACAAAATCCATCTCCAAGAGTATTTGAATTTACTTCTATCATCCACACTTTCCCCACATGAAAAGTGTCTTGAAAGCATGAAATAATATTAATGTCTTTAAAAAAATTAGTGCGCACATTGAATTTTGTAATCAGTTTCTGAGAGGCAGCAGTATTTTTCCTAACACTCATTGCAATGCTGTCCAATTTGATTTTCTTTTTTAAATAGAAGTTGTAAATTTTGGGGGGGAAGGAAAAAGTTTGGGTGGTACACTTTAAAGTTTGACAGTTCAGTATGCTCAAACTCTTATGATTTTTGTGCAAAACCATCAAAAGTAGGGTGAAAACACAGGCTCAGATTTTCCTTTACAATGCCTGGTGTGGAAGAGAGTATAGGAGAAGGATGCCAAGCAGTGCCAAGGATGCAAAAGTGGATGTTCATAGCATATGTGGCATATCTCTTCTCCCCACCAATGCCATAACAAAAGTATGCAGCAGTTGCAACAGCCAGAGTACTCCCTTCTGTAACTGGCTGTCACAGACTAAGGGTGCGCCTATAGAGCACAGTTTTCTGGAATAACTGTTATTCTGGAAAAACAATACTAGCATCCACATTGCAATTGTATTATGCAGACAGTCAAAATAATGGAGGGCTTTTTCTGATAGCGATAAGCCTCATTCAACGAGGAATAAGCTCTTTTCTGAAAAAGCTTTCTCAGAATAGGATGTGTGTGGATGTTCCACTGCTAATATATCGAAAAAGCTCCTCACTAAGGCCATTCTCAAGTTTTTCCTCCCCAGTGCCTCCTGGGGCTCTAAGGCAAGAAAGCACATCCACATTAGGGGAGCCTGCCTGAAACTGATTTTGAGGCTTCCCTATAGTGTGGATGCTCTATTTCAAAATAAGCTTTTTCCAGAAGAGCTTATTCTGAAAGAAGCGTGAAGTGTACATATACCCCAAAACACTGCAGAAGATATAATGGTTTCCTTAGAGCACTGAGAAATGCATAGTCATAATCTGAAAAATGACACATGGCCACTCATTTGGGTTTGCTTTTCGGCTACTAAGGATGGGAGAGATTGCACATGAGTGCCGTTGCTGTGGATACATGAGGTGGGGCCAAAATTCTCTATGAATACTTGGCTACGTGTAAAGGCCATGCTCCATATCCCTCCCAGAGGCTTCATATGGCATAAGGGACAACACACTGAGTATACACCCTTTCGTATAAGTTTTCCCCTTTTGCAGAAGATGCTCTGCATTTCAAAGTTATCTATCTTTGACCTAGGAGACTGGCTGGCAGTAATAATCTGAGAGGTTATGCAGAATTAGATACTGCACAAAGCCATAGAATGTGTTTAGCTCTGACTCAGACCTGACATGTTCAACAGAAACATTACTTTCGTTATAAGTGGCTCATTATCACGAGCACTCTGCATTCTTTTGGCTATTGAAATGTGATTCACTAGGTGGTTTAAAATGTGTGATCAGCTGCTGTGTGTGTGTGTGTGTGTGTGTTCCCTTCCAAGAACAGGCTGGTATATTTTCCTTCTGTAGTTGCAGATGTTAAATCAGGCTTTGATAGCCTGTGTCCAACTTAACTAGAATTTGGATATATTTTGCAAGAAATATTTCCTCCTCCTATTGGATGTACTACTGTTCTCTGTGTTTATAATCTTAGACTCTTTTTGCTGATCTAGAATTCTATTTCCTTCCTATTTCCTTGTCTCATTGGAAGCATAACCCAGGATCCTAGCTGAACCCCCTTTCACATATTCATAACAGGGATGAACTTTCAAAGTATTGTGTAGGCATCAGGAGTGACTCTGTAGTTGAGCTTTTAATTAAAGCAGGATTAAAACCCCATTGCTCGAAGTTCAGTGTTGGAATTTATTTCCTAAAATTATTACAGTAACTGTTCAGAGCACAACTGGATTTTCTGTGACATTATTTTTATAAATTGGTTACTAAGTCAGTTTGAAATTTGGCTCTGACATGCTGGCTGGTTTTTGGTTTAATTTTTTTTTCAGCAGTGGAGAAAGCACTTGTTGTTTAAATAGCTCGAGTCACTACAAACTCTGAACTGCATAAACTTAGGCGTGTGAGCACACACACTCTCCACAAACTCAAATACAGGGCACATTGGCAATTTTAAAACCAGAAAGAAAAACCCTCTTCATGATCTCTAATTGTTTAACACTTTTATTTACACCAAGAAAACATCTGGTTTCTCTGTGTTGTATCCCTGGGTCCTGGTGTCTCCCTGACCCTGTAGAAGCAAGTTGGAAAACAGCCAACCTTGTATTGAAGCTAGCAGACAACTTAGTTTTCCAGCACCCTGTTCTCCCCTATTCATTTTTTAGCTGTTAGGCTGACTGTCTGTCTTCAGGCAAGTGATACAGACAGCCTTACAATTGTGAATGTACAATAGAATCTAAAGTCATTCCCCAGCCCTTGACTGACAATCTGTTGGGTTTTTAGAATAAGAGGATCTTCACATAATCTATACCAAGAGACACCTGCATGGCTTTGAGCATCCCTGAGCAGTTTGAATTTTGTGTCAAACAGCTGATTGACTATATAACCAAAGAAGAGTTGTGGAATTTCTATGGCCTTTCTGTGCACAGCTCAATATTCTTCTTAACGTACATAATTCCTAAATAAAGGACTATCGTTTCTCTGGATAGTTATCCAGAAAAGCAAAGTGTAGAATTATGATGACTGCTGGGATTAACATTTTCAGATTCTCTGCCAAAACCTAAAAATTATTTTTCCAAATGTTTTCTCACTCAAGCCAGGTATATTAATAGGAAGAAATGACTGCCATTCAATTTCTCCATGGGGTTGCATATTAAGTATTAGAGATGAGTAAACTGGTTATTGCCTAATTTAGAAACCATGTGTATACCATGTGTTTGTACCGTGCTTAGCACAAAGGGTTCTAGTTGCAACTGGAGCTCCTTAGCACTATGTTAAAACAAAGAAATAATAGGGTTGAGTGGCTTGCAGAGGGCTCACATTCTCACCGGAAATAGAGAAAACAAGAGTGACAGTGAAAGAAAAACCTGATGAAAAATAACTGTCACAGGTGCATGCGATATATCTCACTGAAGGGCGTGTGGGAGGTGTTTGCCTGGCTTCAGAGACAGCTTGATATTCTCAGTAGAAAGGAACATATTTTAACAAATTCAGTGACCATTAGGAGAGAGAGAGAAGAAAAAAATACACTGATATTAATTTGAGGGGGGGGGGGGGGGAACCACATGATCTTAAACTAGTTTCACATATCCTTTGAAGCCAAAATATAATGGTGAAGGTTCACACATCCCTAATTTTCCCATCTATATTAAACATACATTACATGATTAGCCAATTAAAAATAGTCCACTCTGGCATTATTTATTATTAATGTATGTATTTCTGGTCCATAAGCTGCCTTTTAAGCCAGTACCAGTACTGGCACAAAGGCCAAAAAGCTTTTAGTCAGATTGCTTACCTGTAATATATTAACTCTGGGATTTGGCAGTGTGTAATATAACTTCAATTTTCTGTATCAAATGGTACTGAAAACAGGGTGCATGTACCTATATATTGTTTGCTTCATGTAGCCATTGATGGAACAGTTGATTGAGTCTTCTGTTAGATGCAGAATAGTGATGTGTAAACAAAGACGACATAAAATATGTCTAATGGGACATGTTAAGAGCATTGGCCTGAGTTTTCAAAAGAGAAGAGGACTAAAGTGCTCCATTTCTGAATTCCCAACTTGAAAAATGCTAATGGAGCTTGATTTTCATGGGATAGGTGTTTGTCTTCTGTAGGACACTATAAAATTATGGTATCACAAACCCAATCATTAAAACATTCAGACCCTAAATTGCTCTCATTGAAGTCAATGAAAACTTGGAATGTCTTTAATGGGAGTAAGACTGTGCCTGAAATTGATTACCCGGTTTCCAGCATCCCTTTAAACAATAGTAACTTGGGGCCTAAAGGCTTTATAAGCTTTTATTAAACTTACATCATAGCGCAGGAAGGCCAAGTGTGGAGATAGGTGTCCCCCAGAACCTGCAGATATCACTAAAATCTGCATGCATCCTACTGGAAATCTTTTGCACAGAAGCTCTTTGGCTAAGGACTACTTCCCTTGGCCTTCAACCGATCCCTAGCACAGTTTTAAATGTATTGATGCTGCTAGAGGTGGCTTGACTGCTGCTCTTGCCCTCCTGCCTCCTGCATCTGTTTTTGAATAGTTGGACACACTAATGCTTGGGTATCCAACTGGTTGAAATGACAGCACTGTGAAGGTACATACATTGGGAGTTAATGGTACATATCTGAACCCTTCTGAGGGGTGTTTTTCATTGCAAAGAGGTGCGGGGCCATAGATTAATAGTTTGTATGTCCAGAAATGACCATTAGATCTAGTCTCGCCTTTGGTATATCACAAGCCATAGAATTTTTTCAGTTTACCCTGTATTAAGCTCAGTGCCTTGTATAAGGCTGACACATACCTGTGGAAACACATCCACTCTTGATTTGAAAACGTAAAGCAATGGAGAATCCACCATTTTCCTTGAGTGTTGGTTCTAATAATTAACCACTCTTCCTGTTAAAATTCCTAATTTGAATTTGTTTGACTGTAATCTCCAGTCATTCATTCTTATTGTGGCTTTTTCTGCTAGATTGGAGATCTCTTTAATCTCTGGTATTTTCTCTTTGTGATGACAAATAGTGTAATCAAGTCACTTCTCCCTCTTCTTTTTGATAAAAAGCTCAATCTGTTTTAAGTCTCTATCTGTAAGGTGTTTCCTTCAATCCTCTAATTTTTTTCGTCTCTCTTTTCTGTCCCATCTCCATTTTTTTTCAATATATTCTTAAGAAGTCTGGATCTCAGAACTAGAGGTAATATTCCAATACCCATCTCACTAATGCTGTATAAAGAGTCCTAAAATGCTAGAACTGGAAGGGATCTCGAGATGTGAACAAGTCCAGTCCCCTGCCCTCACAGCAGGACCAAATACCATCTAAATCATTCCTGATAGATGTCTGTCTATCCTACTCTTAAATACCTCTTGTGTTACAGATTCCACAACCTCCATAGGCAATTCATTCCAGCATTTAATCAACCTGACAGCTAAGCAGTTTTTTCCTAATGTCCAACCTAAATCTCCCTTGCTGCAACTTAAGCCCATTGCTTCTTGTCCTACTAAATGGCCTGTCTGGGGGCGGGGTGGAAGGGCAGCAGCTGTGGAGCTCCAACCCAGCAGCGGCCGCAAGGGAGCTCTGGCTGTGAACCCAGTCTGACTCCAGCAGCCTGGGAGCCCCAGCCTCAGCAGTTGCTGGGAAGCTCTGGCCCCAACCCCAGAGCTCCAGCCATGGAACCAGGGAGATGCAGAGCTCTGCCCTGGCTGTGGAGCTCCAGCCCCAGCAGCAGCGGGGCTGGTGGCATCTAGAGAGCCCTGGGGGATGGGGCAGGCTGGAGCCCTAAGCCCGGTAGCAGCACAGGCCACCAGGTTAGGGACCTTCCCTGGTACGCAAATCCTCTTGATCAGGTCCTGAGGTCCAACCTGTAGTTACTGCATCAGTTAGGAAATCAAGCTAAAGACTGTGGTGAAGCGTAGGATATATGGTGACAATTATAAAATGCTTTGTCTTTACCACCGGGGGGGGGGGGGGGGGGGGGGAGAGTAACCTCAAAATGTCAAATCCTAGTAAACTATAAACACACCTTTCTTCCTTTGTGAAGCAATAGTCAAACATATTCTAGAACTAGAACCTGATTAACTATACTCTGGAGTCTTGATGTAATTGGAGACTACTCCAGACAATGGAAATAGCTTCTGTTTTCTCCTGTAGACTACAAACCTCACCTTCACACAACTAAACACAATGTGTGTATTCAGTTTCCCACAATGAGCTCTTAGTGCACACAGTTTTATTGTGTATGAGCTTTGGCATGCTGCTGGATGGTTCTTCTGTTGTCAAGTGTTCTGAATTATTGCCAGGGTTCCTACAGCTGTGTATCTTTTTGTATTGAAATCAAAATAAACAATAAAAACCGCAATTCGTTGACTCCTTGTCACCAGGGAGGGGGAGAGAAGCACACTTGATTTCTTTTTGAAAAATCTTGAGATCAATCCAGTATAGACTTACGTGCCATATAAAAACTTAAACAGAATCCAGACTTTCCTGAGTGCTTGAATAATGAGAGACCACAGGACAACCATGAGAAACTATAAGGACGAGATGCAAAAATATAATCCTAATCCAAAAGCAAGTAATTGACTACTTATGAACGGAATAAATAGGTACTACAGTGTATTCAGTAATGCAGATGCTGAACAGTTTACATTTGTGTACCTCTTTTTCATGGCATTTGTCTTGCTGTCGTACTATATTTTATGCTAGAATAATTGCAGATACTGAAAATGTATGATTTTTAGTGTTATAAAGAAATTCTTATGCTGCCTATGTGTAAATAGAATATGCTGCATATGGCAACATATAGATGGAAGTATAAAACACAAGATGTAAAATCATACTGCTATATTAAATCTTCATAGTGGCATGATAATTTCATGTTGCTGTATGACTGATATGCTAGGGGGCTGTTGAAATCAATGGTTACTTTCCTTTGGGTACAATGGGTGCTGGATTCAGTTGTTAGAGGGTCAGCTATTCTATCACTGCCTTGTATTTACGATGTAAGTGCCTTTTCTCATTGCAAACACAAATGGATTTTAAAGTTGCTCATATCAAGAACTCTATTCTTGGCTTTGGTAACAAATTTTGATCCTTATTGATGCAATTTGCCATCCTTTTTTCCTCTCCTCTCCATCAGAAGACTCTGTCCCTGTCAGTTTAAGTTCCATACTGCTATTGTTAGTCACTGATTATTGAAACAGATTTCTCTAACTTGGATAGTAAAATATATAAACATTGGAATATCATAAGTTACCTACTACCACTATTTAGTGTATTTTTGTTTATTGGAAAGTAGCACTTGTGTTCATTCTAAATCTTGTAATCCTACACCCAAAACGTTGATCAAATTATCCTCTGCAATTTCTTGAAAAAATGGAAGAAACTTTTAAGAGATCTCTTACCTTTTTAAACTCCTGAATCTTTTGTAAATGTTGCAGGTAATATAGAAATGCTGACTTCTGGGAGGAAGGCAGCTCCTTATAGAATTACAGTACAGTATCCAACTGGTATTTCAGTTTCAACTGGGTGTTATTTCCCATTATACTGGTAGAAGTCAGGAACTGCATTTTGCACTTCTTGTGAATCATAGACCAGATTTTTAAAACCTATGCCTAGCTTGGAAGACATTTGTTAAAAATTCTAGCTTACATTGTTAACTACGAGGGCACCTTCCCATATATGTCACATAGAAAAGATTCCTATCAAGAGAGAGATTTGGTTTGAAGAAGATCTCTATTTGCATTTTACAATAATCATATAACCAAAAGGTGCCAAAACCATTACAGTTGAACTGTTGATGGTTAAACTAAGGAACTCCAAAAAAAATAAATTGAGACAAAACTTGTAATTATAAAAGCATTAAATAAAAAAAAAAATGCAATATTTAAAAACCTTAGTCATCTCCATAATCAAGTGCATTAATAGTCCTATCTAAAGCTAGTTAAAATGCAGTCTGTTTATGCAAAGGGTACCATCTTGCTGTGCATTACAATATCTCATTGAATTTTCACTACTACAGTACTTGAAATGTAACAAACCTGTTCTTAAGGCATTGTAGTGGAAAAGTAATCATAGCTTACCACAAAATGTCTGCATAATATCCACAATATATAAAGAATCTGTGTAATTTTAAAATCATAGTTAGCTGAACAATGTGCAGTTGATGGCATTATGGTCTGTGAGTTGTGATACAAATGTTTGAAAGCAGAGGGCTTGACTGATTCAGGATTAGTCAAGTTTTAGGTTAAAATTACCATCATTATGAATGTTTGTGGTCTTTTTCATTATTGTACATTTATTGGCTCAGTGGTCTCTGATAATTTATAATTGCTAATTACTAACCAGGTGGCATACAATTGTAATGAAACACTTTGTTCAATGAAGCAAGTACTTTTCAAGAGGGCTGCCTTTTTATATATTCCTTGAGTCCTTTATTAAAAAAAAAAAACCAAAAATTAGTGCAAAATTCGAAGTGCAGCACTATCCTTTTATGGTTGCATTTTCCATAGGAAATAACATGCACTTCAATATTGTTTTAAAAAACTTAAAATCTGCAAATGAAAATTTAAAAAAACCCACCCTTTACTGTTCCTTAAAATATTTCTCTAGAAAAGGGTCGGAATCCAAGTTCTCCCACACCATGTAAATGCACAGAGTCAGATTTTTATTCAGTTCCTGGGCTTGAAACTAGACTAAACTACATTTTATTCTATGTGCTCCTAGCATGCATAAGCTCACTTTCTAACATCTGATCCAAATCCTGTTTTTATTAATAACACAACTGAACCCTGGAGGGAAGCTTGGATGTGGAATTATAACCAGATTCTGATTTTTTTTTTTTTTTTTTTTTTTTTTTTTGGTAGTGCTGATTTACTTCTCCTTTCTGATCTTGACAAAAGTTAAACTAAATTAGGTGGGAATTCATAAGTGTCTTGTTGGAACTTAAATTTAACTTAGCTCTAATGGTGTATTTCAACTCTAAGGTTCTGTTACTCCTACATACAAGAATTCATGCTAATATCTAGGGAAATTGCTTACATGGATGAAGACCTGAGACAAGATCTACATTACAAAAGTAAGTAGAATTTTGTTAAACAGCCCTGTGAAAATGGTTCAATTCCTGCCTATCAACAGACTGTATACATATATACACACCATTTTCCTTTATTCCTAATTAAAACCATACCAAACACTTAAGGGTATTTTGGGGATTTTTTTTGACAGTTGAATTAATTAATTTATTTATTTTTAAGACTTCACTTCAAGCTCCTCTTTTGCCTTGAATTCTTTCAGTTTTGTGTCATCCTGAATTGGCCCTTGCTCAACCGCCAGCTCAATATGCAAAATAGCTCTGAGGCCCCAGCTCATTTGTGGAGTTTTGGAATCTGAATTCTGATGTGGGCCTGTTTTTAAAAAACACCACACTAAACTATCACACATGTAATCAAGAATGGTCCTACTCAATCATGACAGGATCCAATGAAAACTCCCAGGGTGCATTGGTTGGTCAATTTTTCCACAGGGAGAGCTGACGTGGATGTTTACCATCGTTGCTTATCACCTGTACCAGCATTACAGCTTTTTATATTTTAATTAAACATGTATTACAATAAGCAGAGGAGTTGTATTAAAGCAACAATAAACATCATACTGATGTATGGAGTATGATCATAGATAGCTTATGCTATCCAGATAAATTAGGAAATATTGTTGATCTGGACAGAAATTCTGTTTCATAGTTTTCTAGTTCAGATTACAAACCAGAAGTTTGGGTAGGAATTCAGACTAACCTACCAGATAATCACATATGCCCTCAAGAACAGGATTACAGTTATTCCTTTGAAAACATTCTGTACATGAGAAATGACCCACTATGCTCTCAGAACCAGAATTAGAAAATGGGGTGTGTGTGTGTGTATGTGTATGATGGGTGTTTTTTTGTTTTTTGTTTTTGTTTTTAAAGGAAATGCCACCAATTTTGACCATTTTCTGATTTTGCTCAGAGAGGTTTATAATTCCAAAACATCTTTTTTTTAAAAGACTCAATCAGTTATCAAATTGCTTGTGTTAATTCCTAGCATGCCCTCCCTTCACTTAGTGAGCTACATTTTCAAAAAAAGAGGAAAAACAAAAAACCCCTATGCAAACCCATACCTTCTCTTTCTGAATATTGAAAGAAAAGGATTTGCAAGTGTGTATCTTGTGCAGCTCATCTCTCGAACAGAGCTTGGAAAATATAGCCTGGTAGAAGTATCCCTTCTCCACATACACCCACAATCCCTGCCTCAAAAATGCACCAAGTGTTATAAACAATCGCATGTAATCTGTTCTATGATAATTGTTTCCCAAAGGCAGGACTGAAGACTCAAGTTGTTGAACAGAACATTTTTAAAGACAAGAAAAAGTGATTAATACCTGGAGCTGATCTGATACTGGTTTTTAATGTTTTGTTTTTATTTCTAAATCTCTACTAAACAGACCTTGCAACTTGATTTCATGATGCGCTCTCTCTCTCTCTCTCTCTCTCTCTTCCCCCCCCCCCCCCCCCGGGTTACCATGATCAGTGATGATCATATGAATGGTTAATATTTGCAAAATCATGGAAGTGATAAGAAATAGTTCATATGAATTAATCAATAGAAAGAGATGCATTGAGTTAGCTACAGTTTGCTACAATTGGATTTTATGTTTTGTTTAGGCTTAGCAGGCAAAGATGACACAGGTAAAGGTTGATGAAAAACTGAATAGCATTAGAGGACTGAATATAAAATTTCAAATAACCTGATTGTGTAATTGCACAAGGATTGGGCCCATTGGTTCTATCCCAATTGGAGTTCCTGGTTAAATATAAAGCATGCTGAAGAGAAGTAGATAGTTTGAACCCAACAGGTTATCACAAAAGATAAACTATGTAATTGGTAGTTGCAACTTAAGTGGGGGTTGAAAAGGGAAAAAAAAAAAATCCGTGCCGCAGGAACAGAGCAGAAATGCAGCTTCTGTAGCTCTATTTAATCTTCGTTCCTCCTTTCCTCTCCAAGTATGAACTATTTAGTTCTTCATCTTTATGAAAAATAATATTGTCACAGTGCACTGCCTCCTCAGCCGTATGTGCTATACACATGATCTTATTCACAACATACAGTCCATTTCTTTTCCCCACATGTACCTTTAATCTTTACATTCAGCACTGTAGAACGTGGCATGGGCATATTAGGTCAATAGGAATCTGGCACCCCAACTTTTTCCAGTGCTCCTAGTATGCATAAGCTCACTTTCTAACATCTGATCCAAATCCTGTATCTGACAATTTTATATTTTTCCATGTTGAACTGGTTACTTTATTGGTAAAACATAGCTCCCAAAGATCAACCAACACAATTCATAGGCTCAGTGGGAACTAGTTATTTTTTTCCCCTTGTATGCAGTTACTGAAGGGTGTCACAGTTAGCACTCTGTCCCTACTCTTTATTTTATTTAAGACCTTTTTTGGCCACCTTTGTGAGGTTAGGCTTGTACTGGGTCTTTTAGCATTCTTGAAAAAATCATTGTTCACGGGCAAGCAGTGGAGGTCTTCTACCTCTCCCCCACAAATGGTGTTTTCTATGGTGAAGGTTTGTCCCAGACGTCCACCTTAGCCCACAGATCATCCTAACACTCATACAGTGGATCTTTGTTCTAATTTACTTTGTTCTTGGCTTTTATAAAGGAGTGAAGTTACAGATTATCTGACTAATATCCCCAAAGGCTTCATTATTGTGTCCCTTCTCTCTACAATTAGAATATCTTTCATGTGAGGCTTTGTCCATGGCTTACTTGCCCTGGGCATCATCTGATCCTGTCCTCTTCCTCTGATAGGTCCTCCAGATTCATCACTCCTAGATCTATTGTCCTTATTGAGCACTTCTCCTCCTCCAGTGTGTCTCAATGTTTTCATTTTCTCTGAGCTTATTGGCTCTTGAAGGGCATATGTCAGAATTCTTCTCCTAGGTTCTGTCACTGAGATGCCTTTTCAATCCACACTGTTTTTCCTTAGGAAAATGGAGTTTGGACTCATCCTATCTTTGCTGCATAGGGCAGTGACTCAGAATTCCAATTCTATGCCACTTGAATTTTTCTCACTTGGGGGGAGGGGGGAAGTCACTTCTACAATACTGATTTTTTCACACTGAAAAGTCAGAGCTTTTTGGTACAAAATAGATCTGTGGTTCTCAACTGGAGGTCCATGGACCACTTGTGGTCCACGGTGACTTTTTTGGTGGTCCACAGGAACATTGTCCAAAGTCCACAAAAGTGTTTTGATTGGCCTGGTGGTCCGTGGACTGAAAAGAGTTGAGAATCACTGAAATAGATCAAAGTAGTAGGCTGGAATGGATTTATAGGTATGACAATAAATATAAACTTTTTGTTAAGGAAAAAGAGGAGCCAGTAGTAGTGATATGGGGGCAACAAAACACACTATTTGTTGAACTATTGGGCTTAACATTACTGTAAGACGTGAAGAGAAAGAACTTATATGTATAATATTTGCCTTGGGTATCTTTTAGTAAATTTTTAAATAACTAAACTATTTTTTTACAGATCTATAAAAGTTTATATATTTAAATGTGAAAGGTATTTATAAAGTAGGAGAGTTGATATTTGGTGATAACAAGTGATGCATTTTTGAGTAAGGATATAACACATGGAGTCTGTTACAAACCTCCAGGACCGAAGGAGAGTGAGAATGAAAAATTACTAAACTAACTGTAGAGGAGCTGGAAACTACAGGTTATTTCAGGAAACCAATCTGGGTGATGAATACAATTGAACATCCATGGCTCACCCAAAAGATTATTAAGTTATGTGGAGGACACAATTTCATTGGTAAGAAAGCCAATGATGGATAGTGCTTTATATGAATAGCTTTCATTTTCAGATATACTAAAGTATGTAGAGCCAACCATCCTTGCCTTTGAAGAGAAGGTTTTGGAATCTTGTACTGGGTAAAATTGAAGGATGTGATGTACATCACATCAAATTAGATGATCTAATGGTCCTGACTGGTCTTTGAATCTAGTCAAAGATAAAGCCCTACAGGAGCTGCTTCCCAACTGCCAATAGAAAGGAATTATTTACAGGTTAAGTCAAAGGGGTCCTTGTTGCAAATGATCATAAAATGAATTTGAGAGGGGAAAAAAATAAGGTCTACATTTTAAAGTGTCTAGTAATTTGGTGCATTTTCATTTGAGAGTACCTTAAAAAGGAGCCTGATTTTTAGACAGAGGTGAGGCCACACATTTTCAAAAAATCAGAATCCTTCATTTTATCCCCAGCAGGCTATCCAATCACTGCTCAATTTGATGATGTTTGTCAAGTGTCCACACAACTAGATTTCACAAAAGCAAATTTAGAGCACTATGAGATTGTCAGGATATATTAAAGTATATGAGCCTATAGCATAACATATATTCCATAACACGCTTACCAAAGAAAAAAGGAAAAAGAAACTCCAAATGTAATGGGGATGATTTACATCATGGAAAAGAGAAGGGAAAACTCTGCTAGGTCCATGCAAAAGGATTTGTTCCAATGATATTTTCTTTAAAGCTCTTACAGGGGAAAAGAATCTGAATTGGATATGAAGAAATGAGATGATGTTAGAATATTACAGAAGCTTATAATGAAAAGAGATGAGCAGAAAGCCTCAATGGGGAGCTAATATTAGCTAAAAGGATAAGGATATGTATATGGACTTTGGGGTGAAAAAGAACCATTAACAAATGAAGAGGGGAGACAGAACTACGAATGTTGCTGGGAGCACAAAATTATTGAACTGCTTTTTAAAAACAAATTCTTTCAAAATAAGCAAACTAAAATTATTTAGGACAACTAAGGAGAGATGAAGACCATGCAAAGATAGCTTTTGATTAAAAAACCAGTTAAGAGACTGTTTGAGAGAAACTGAAGATACAGAAGATCAGCATTACTGGTCATTAAGCACCACAGAATGCAAAGGAGTTTACTAAACTGCCTGCAGTTATTTCTGAAAAATTGAGTGCTGTAAGATGCACCAGTGGAATAAAACATGCTACTGATCAAAATCATGATCCTAGCAATTAGAGTAATATCCAAGAACTCTAACTTCAGTAAAACACTATCTCTTTTTTTTTTCAGTATATCTGTTAACATCCAAAAATTGAGCAATAAATAGAGAAATATAAAGAGGAAGGAAGGCTAGACATGATTTTTTTTAAAAAAAATAATCAGATTAAAAATTTAAGATGAGGGGACTGCAATGGAAGTAATAGATCTGAACTGTAAAGTATTATATCAGGACTTAAAGCGAAGACTCATGAAGTTTCACTTGCATAATTAATTTAAATTGGCTCAGATGTCAGCACTGACTCCTGGATTGAAAATTGGATAGAAAATTGGTGGAAGTAGGCATAAATAAAAGGTCATGATAAACAATGTTCATTGAGTTGTGAAGGGAAAGGAGCAAAAGGGAGGGGGCGGGGAGGATGTAACAGGATGTCACTGAAGTCAGTTTTAGGTCTGATCTTTTTCAACATCTTAATTAATGCTGAGAAAATGAGGTAAACAGCATGTTAATGAATTTCACATCTAATAGTAAACTGGGCAGCGTGGCAAACCTCAGAGAGATCAGATAAATAATTCAAAGGGACTAAAGTTAGAAATGTAGTGAACCTGCACTCAACCTGGAAAAACATTGAACTGTAACATTTTTGGAGAAAACAATTACGTTCACAGGTGATTGTGACTTAATTAGCCCTCAGTCCTATTGCTGGGTTGATCAGAAGCCTCCTGGGGACCAAACCCACTCCAGAGGCCATGGGGGGCCAGTCCCTCTGAACTCAGGGATTGCACTTGTGCCTCGTTTAAATACTCATTTTGATTGTGAAATTGGAGAGTGACAGTGTGTCCAAACCTCTTCCTCTTGGTGCTCTTTTTTTGGTGACACATGCAGTGGATCTAGCAGTCTTACAGGATTTAAAACTGTGAGCTGCCTACGTGGAAAGTGTCAGGGGAGGAAGCTTCTTATTCACCATCCCAGGAGCAGATCACCATCTCTTATAATGTATTCCTTGATGAGACCAATATAGCGATGGCAATCCTCCTTAGAGGAGTTTTTTCACACATGAATGAATACTGTACAGTCCAGCAGGCATAGCAAAAACTGCTCTGTTCATGCTGTTGCTTGTGAGAAATGCAAGTGTTGCAAACTCTTATAAGGAAATCCAACACTTTTGAGGAATATCATGTAGATTTGTTCACCTCTGTTATCAGAGCGCAGATTTTATCACCTGTGCACTCCTTTTTGGGGGCACTGCTCTCCAGGAAGATTTACATCCAAGAAAAGACGTGGTGATATTTACATGAACATTCTCCTCCTGGTTTGCTTGTACAGAAAAGCAGCTTTAGGTTGTGGTTCCCATGTTGGCTGGCAATGCTATCTCCCTAGTGACACATCTCTTTTTCTCCCAATTCCTTTCCTTCTTCCCAATGTCAGCAAATGATTGAAGCATCCAGATGCATTTGCCACCTGTGGAAGGCCCTGAACCTTAGATTTCACCACCTTAAATCACTGAAACCAGAGTTGAATCCAAGACAAAATAGGAGCAAGTGGGGGAGGGGAGGAGAGGAGAGATGGGTGAAGCAATTTGCTTCAAACAATGTTCCATCTGTTGATAAAGTGGCATGGGTTTTTCAGAATCAAACTGAACTCATGTAATTCGAACCACTGTCAGAGCTTCATTTGTCTGAGGAATGAACCTGAGAGGTGATTATTAAATATAAACATTTTTATTTAATTTTGAAAGGAGCAAGATTTTACTAGTTTGAGTGGGTATAATAGTTGGTGCACAGACATTATTTTGGACTTGCTGTACAAATGCTTTTGTTTAATGTTTCAGATAAGCAGTGCTTAACAAACGTTTTTATTATCAGAAAACCATCACAGCAGCAGGAAAAGGAGTAATTACAAGTTCTGTTATAGTACTGGGCTGATAGTATACCAAAAAGTATTTTTTTTTCTTTGAAATCCTGTTTTTATTTTAAAATCGTAACCAGGCTCTCTCTCTTTAGAAATAAAGCATTAGCATATGTTTCCATATTTTTTGCCTCTATTTTTGCATGTCTTCATTGTAGTATGTAATTGGTTAACAAACATTTTGTGCAGTGGGTCAAGATGTTTCTAAATATGACTGACAATTTCATCTGAGGTGGATTTTGTGGTTGGATTTGTTATTTCTATAAACAGTTGTATGGTTATGAAAGGAACATGATTTGTGATGAGGTCAGTCGGTAAGGAGGCAGAAATAAAACACAGCATTGGATCTCATAGTTATAGTTATAACCAGTACAGATAATACCTTTTTTATTCAAATGGGGAATAACCTATACCAGTGGGAATGGAGATTTTTTTTTTATTGCCCATAATTATGTTTTCTAGATATGTGAACAATCTTTGACTTCATGTTCCTATAGAGTGTCACACTAGAATTCCAAGGGCTGTGGAAGGCTCCTATTGAATGGTATGGTTCTGCAGTGCAGGGTGAAGACACATCCACAGTGGCCCATTGGTCCACAATGATATCTGTGGCTGGGAGTAGCAGTTTGATGCTGCTGCTCTTGTCTGTTTCGTGAAGTTGCATCTGCATAACTCTGCATAAGCTTCTGCAGAGAGAGGTTAAATTTTGCTCATTTCCAGAATGTCACCTAATGCCACTCTAGCTCATCTGATGAAGTAAGTTTAATCCACAAAAACTCGTGATAAAATATATGTTAGTCTCGAAGGTGCCACAAGACTGCTGTTTGGTTTTTTTTGAAGTTACGGACTAACATGGCTACCCCTCTGAAACTTGTTATCCAGAAATAGTGAGTATCAACTTACAGGGCCATGGACAAACAGGATTATAGATTTGCTTCAACACAGAGTCAATTAGGGATAATTTGTTTTATTAGTCTTACTACGTCACTGCTACTACAGACAGAGTGTACATCAGCAAACACTGCAGAGCAATGCATATAAGAATAAAAGGCATTTGGAATGCTTATGTCTCTTCTACTGTGAGGTATCCCATCCCTGATCCTCACTTCAAGGACAGTGGTGGACATGGCTCCAGCGAACGGCACCCTCTGATATCTCACTACACTAGTTTTATTAGTTGTTTACCAGGTGTGCATGTACTGGCTCAATGCCATTCCTATGAGACGAGACAAATGTCAAACTTGTTTACCTCATAATGGTTTCCCAGCACAAGTGCATGGGCTAAAGCTGATAAGGGCCAGCCCCTGTTGGCATTTTCAGACTACAAGGCTGTATTAGGCTGTGTATAGCAAGGATGGAAACTTCCATCCCAGCCTGCTGAGCTGCAGGCCCTGCATATTTCTGCTTATATGACCATGAGCAGATCACTATTTCCTCTTCAGAGAAAGATTCTTAAGCATTTGGCTAGGCCATTAAGGTTTGCCTGGTGTATTGTCAAGGTCCACGTGCAATTTCCATTCTTCTGTACTTTAGATATTAATCTGCCCTACTGTTGAACTAGTTGATAATGCTAAATCCTGTTTCTGCCCTATAAACATGAATATGGGCAATGTTTTGACCTGTTTAACGTTGTTGGGTCTCTAAAGTCTTGTTTTGTTGTGCTGGAATCCTGTACCTGTTTATGTTGAACAGCAAAACACTCACAATAGTCAACTTTCATGACTCCCTATGTCTTGTTCAGATTTGATGATAATGGTAGTCTTGTTGCCAGGGCAGCATTGATTCCCAATACCATTTTATAAAGTGTCTGAGCGGAAAAGATATCACGTAGCTTAGACCTGGGTCAGTCTTTAGGTAAATATTCTAGGTTATTCTTGAACTAAAGTACGTGTATTGCCAAAGCGGAAAGTATCTTGAATTATGTTGTTGGTGCCTAAATGTGCATATAAGCAATGCTGCAGTTTAGAATTCCCCCAGCTGTGCATCTGTTCATTTGGGTGCATTCACACAGGCCATTGTATGTTACATTTTCTGGTAGTTAGTTGTGTGATCACAAACATGCAAATAGCGATGTCCTATGTTGTACCTCGGGTTCCATTTCATCAAGGACTTTATATAAATCAAAAGCTCAAACTTGAATGTCTAAAGTTACTGCAAGCATCTTCAAATCTATACTGACATGTTTAAGTAACCAGATGAGATTTTTCAGAGATACTGAGTACCCACTGTCTACTGAGGTGAAGCATATCTAGAAATCATATTTTTTTGAAGTGCCTAGATATGATTGTTAGAGATCTGTCTCTAGGCACCCACGTCTAATAACATTCCCCATATTTTTTTTTCCTTCCAGTGCACTCATTCACTTCTTGGTTAATGTTTGAATATTGAAATTGTAATTAGTTTATTTTGTTCATTGATTGTTCAAAATGACTTTGGAACAGATGGATAAACAACTGAAATACTCCCCCTCATTTTTTTTGCAAGTTTAGAGAATATAAGGAGGGTATATCCTTATCCTTAATGCTGAAAATGGGATTCAGGATCAATGTACTGTGAACAGCCAGTTAGGGAATACATTCATGAAGAAATTAAGTATAACTGACATTACAGCTAAATTACTTAGATTGGGGTTTTCCTATTAAATTATTTGATTGGTGTCTATATTTTATGTAACTTATACTACCAAAGTTACAGTTCACTACGTGCTTTTACTTTTTACCCAGGATACATACAATGCATAACATTTCATCCTCGGGAATTTTAACCACCAGATCACAAATAAGTCATCTGTGTACTGACACTGCTCCCTGCATATGCTGGAGTAGCATCAGATATCCAGAGGAGGGCACTTGTGGCCCTCAAGTCAGTATGTTCAACTAGAGTACTGTAACTATACTGCAAAACTTAGTTTTAGGAAAAAAGAGCCTTTAGAGAGCCTTATCTAAATTGAGGCAAAGTACTATTAAGCAGTCATGGGCTATGCATGGTATCAGCATGGAGATGAGCTTGCAGGTTCCTGCAGTTAATTGGCATATTTGTCATACAAATTGTATCAAAATAGAGAAACAGGTATCTTTCAAGGGTTTTCAGAGCTGTAGCTGTTGGCTGCAAAAGTCCACCATTTCTACTGTGAAGGCCAAAAGCATTCCTGTTCAAAATTCAGCCTAGCCTATTAGAGTTGGTAAACATTTAGAAAATAACTTGTTCAGTCTCCTACATGTTGTAATAAGATACTGAATCTTTTTGACAAGGTGACTTTGTTTCCCTTGTGTCTGTGAGAATGCAAACAGAAGAATTATGGAATGTCATCTTTTATTTAACATAATTCTATAGCCCTAGACTCAGATAAAAAGCTAGTTTAAATATAGAAGTGAAAACCAAGCTGCTTGAGAAATTGTTTAACTGTTCATTTGTCTGAAAAGTGACTTATTTAGCCTATTAAACCAAAGCAGTCTTCGGATTAAAAAAAAATGCAGTGTCTTTTGAGGAAAAATAATTATTTATCAAAGTATATTATGTGAAATAGAAGAAACAAATTAGTTCCTGCCCCAACAGTTTATATATTCTGAAAGGACAAACAAATTTGGTGAAATATTCTATTCTGAGATACCACTAGAACTGGTCTGCTTAAGAGCACAAATACATGATGTATAGTAAATTGGGAAAATATATGCAAATTAAAAAGCCTGAGATGCTAGAAAAGTAAACCTTCATGTTAAGCTTTTTCTTCAAATAATGCACGCATTAGAGCAGAAAGAAAACATTTTCATTATATTCACATTATCAACAATTATATCCCATTGTATCCAATACGTGAAATGCATTCCTCCCAGAAATTGCACCCATATACCTAGATATTTCTCGTTAATATCCATGGGAGTCCCTTAGTTGAAGAGCTCACACCTTTTACATGTGTTCAAAATATTTCTCAAGGCATTACTGAAGCTTTGCACCTTCCTTACATTGCTTCTCTGAAATCAAGAGGACCCAATCTTATCAAACAAAGCAACTTTGATGTATCATCAAATCCATCACCTGTGCTGAGAGGACCAAATAAATCCTGACAGGTGTTAGTTCAACCTCTTATTCAAAATGGCCAATGATGGGGATTGCATCAACTCCCTTGGAAGCCTATGCCAGTACTTATTTATATCTGTAGAGTTTAAAAGATTTTTGGGAGGGATATCTGCAGATTAAGCCTATTACCATCTTGTCCTGCCTTCACAATCTTCCTCTTCATAGCCTCCACGTTTGTAAATTATCATATTGTTCTGCTCCTCTTCCCCACACAGAGCCTTCTTTTTTTTCCATGACACAGCTTGTCCAGTTTTAAATCTTTTCTTCATAGGTCAGGTTTTCGAAATCTCTTGAAATGTTATTGCTATTCTCTGGACTCGCTCCAGTTTGCTCACATCTTTCCTAAAGTGTGGCATCCCAAACCAGACACTATCCTCTACTTGAGGCCTCACCAGTACCACATAGAGCAGGACAATTACCCTTTCAAATGACACACTTATTAATATACCCCTGAATATTAGCCTTTTTTTTTTACATTTGCATCACATAGTTGATGCATTCAATTTGTGATCCAGTACAACCCCAGATAGTTTTCAGCAGAACTACCATCTAGACAGTTATTCCCCACTTCGTGCATTTTATTGTTCTTTCCTAAGTGAAGTACTTTGCACTTGTCACTATTGAATTGTATCTTGTTGATTTCAGACTACTTTTCCAATTTAAGGTTGTTTAAATTCTAATTCTGTCTTCCAGAGTACTTACAACCCCTCCCAGTGTCATCCACAAATTTAAAAAGTGTATGCTTCAACCCCTTGATCAAATAATCAGTGAAAAAATTGACTACTTCTAGACCTAGAACTGATGGCTCTGGGACTTTACTAGATACAGCCCCATCAGTTTGATAGTAAACTATTGATAACTATTCTTCGCATTCAGTCTTCAGCCAGTTTTGCAACCATCATGTAGTAGCTTCATCTAGATCAGATTTCCCTAGATGTTCACAGAAGCAAACATGTGGGAAGATGTGATAAAGTCAAGATATATTAGAAGATGGGATAAAGTCAAGATATGTCATGTTGTCTACTTCTTTCCTATCCACTAGGCCATCATTTCCATGAGTTCTCAAAGATAATTGCTAATTGTTCTAAGATTGCTTCAGCTTATTCCTTAAGTACCATGTGATGAATTTGACCAGGCCCTTCCAACCTGAACACATGTAACTTGTACACCTAAATATTCTTTAACCTGTTCTTTCCTGATTGTGGCTTGCATTCTGTCCCTCCTTGTTAGTATTATTTATGTTGAGTATCTGGTCACCTTTGTCTTTTTAGTGATGATTGGTACAAAACAGGCTTTATAAACACTCTAGTGCTTTTTAAGTCCTCAATTATTACCTCTCTTTTCATGCTAAGTAAAGGACCTACATTTTCTTTTGCCCCTAATGTTTTTCAAGAATCTCTTATTGGCTTTTATGTACAGCATGTATCTTTCCTTTAAAATCAATTCTGCTGATTTTTGGGTTCAGGGTATTTTTGTAAGCAATGTACATAGGGAGATATTGGGATGCTGCTGTCAAAATAATTTTGTAAACTAGTTACTGACATTTGTTTCCTTTTTCTAACAGTAAATCTATTGAAGCAATTAATAGACCATTAGGTTGTAATGTTAATACTATCACTTCCTAAAATGTCTGAATGTATTGGAAAATTAAATGAAATAAAGTACAATTTGTAAAGTAAAAATTTACAACCTATGAGATGATTTCAGGACAACCTTACCCTACAGCTTTTTTCATGCATAGGAAAGGAATTCTGAAAATATAAGAACTCAAGCATATATTTTTCTGTACTAAAAATGGTACATGCTAACTTTTTAGATGAGTAAAGGAATATTTTTCTTGATGGTGAAAAGATATGTTTATATAGGTTGCACCTCCCTAAATCTGGACTCTCTCTTGTCTGGCAATATCCATGGTCCAATAGGACCATGGATGTTGCTGAATGACAGAGCCCCGGGCAGGAGGGTCAGCAGCTGAGAGCTCCATGAAAGGCAAGGCTGGTGGTGGTGGAGCCAGGTGTTCAGCAGGTCGATGGCAGTAACAGTGCTTGCTAGCAGGGTAGGAGCAGCCCATGAATGCTGCCCCAGCAGTGGGGACAGAGCCATGGCAGCCTGGCAGCACAGCTGGGCTGTGGCAGTCCAGCAAGGGAAACTGGTCTGGGGATGTGGCAAGTCAGCAGACAGATTTGGGCTGTGTGCTGGCTGACAATGGGGCCAAGGCTGTGACCAGTACTGCTGGCAGTGGGGCTAGAGCAGCAGTTATAGCAGTGGGGCCATGTCACCTGCCCGGTAGTGGAGCCAAAAGAGCCAGTGCTGGGGAAGGGTGGCAGGCTGAGGGGGCTGGAGGCAGGGGACCTACCAGAGTCTGACAAATTGCCTCATACAGGACTGCTTGTGCCCCGAGGCTACTGAGCCAGTGAGATCCAACCTGTAGTATACTTTAAAACCAAGGAAAGACCATCATTCAATAAGATTTCTTCAATATAGGTCTGCTGCTCCATCAAATCTTATTCACCCTCTCATTCTCTCTAAAACGTTGTTGTTTAATATTGTATACAGCATAAAATCCCATAATCTATATTGGGCATAATCTGGCGCAATGGCTGAGACAACTCCATCTTGATATTGTTCTGCTATATCACAATGGCAGGTATAGAATTAGATAAAATAATAGGCCAGATTTTCAAAAGTGCAAACACAGAAGGTGAAACCCTTAACCATTAAAGTAAACAGGAGTTTTTCCATTAACTCCAGTGAGACTAATATTTCACCCAAAACCGTATATATATTCTGTGCATGTAATCTGAAATACAGGTATGAACGTGAGTGAATCGGGCTGGACATGCATGTCAAAATGCAAAGTAAATGTGTTGTGTGGTATGCATCTGTGAATATCTAACTGAACATATGTTTGAAAATACTGACAGGAATACAAAAATACCATTGGTAATCCCTTCACTATTTTGGCTATGAAACATCATTCAGAGAAGTAGAACTGAGTGCTAAATTCTGTGGGACAAGTAGAGTATGTCTACACTACGGGATAAGATGTGATTTAAGATATGTTAATTGAATAGCTGAAGTCAAAGCACCTTAACTCGATTTCTGGCACTGTCCGCACTGCAGGAAATTGAAGGGAGAACACCCTCCCTCAGTTGTTGTGGAAGCAGGACTACTGGCACCAACTGGAGTGTCCTCTCAGTTTGAATTAGCATGTCTTCACTAGACCTGCTAATTCAGACCCCGGAAGATCAACAGTGGCAGTTTTGATTGTCTCTGTAGTGTAGACATACCTTTAATGTGATCAATTGCTATTGGATTAGGCCCTTTCCTCACATTAGCTAAAGAATTATGACAACGTTGATTATGAGTTGTTGTTGATGGCTCAAGAAGGGTACAAAGGAAAAGAAAGATCTTATTAACAAGATTTTTTTATTCAAAAAAGATATTAATCTTCTGACATTTAAAAGGCAGACAAAATTTAAAATGTCCTCACAAATTTTTCCACCTGAAAGTACTAACCAAAACACCATTTTTTTTCCTTCAAGATGTCCTTAGAGACACTCATTAGTCAAAGCTATAGAACAGACTTTGTAGGATCAACCTGAGTTTCGCTCTTAGTGATGTGTGTCATGAACAGAGCAGGTACTGATCTCTGAGCTCTGGAGGTTATAAGCTCAGAGCTTATAAGAAATATTTCTTTTACTGGAAAGTTGCTCTCTTCAGCACAGGAACTCTGTTGTTGATCTGAAAGATCATAAACACAAATTAAATGGCATTCAAAGAATACTTACTGAGTCTGTAGCTATGGGAATTTTGCTTTTATTAAAATGAAGACACAAAAATGTTAACATAACTATACAACATATATAATTAAACATCTCTCTCTGACATCTATATTGCAAGATACTCACACACAAAGCCACTGTACAGGTCTATTGCCAGTGGCTATAAAATATAATGTCACTACTTTTGTACAAATGACTTTTTGCTGTGCTTATGCTCTTTATGTCAAGTCCAAGCAATAGAATAAATAAGTAAATTATGTTGTGTTGAATCCCTCTAGAGGGGAAAGAGACAAAGCAGTCTCCATGCGGGGGGGAGGGGAGAGGGAACCTGAGTCCTTGTTCATGAAGCTTTCAAATGAAGAACAAGCAACTCCATGTAAAAAATATTCTTTTAAAATGAATTTAATTGCTGCTATTACACACGTGTACAAAATGTAGAATAAGTTATGTGAACTAGTTACATAAAATGTAAACATTCTTCAAGTTAATACATGCTGTGCCATCTGGAATGAAACCTGTAATTTACCATCATCTTAGCATAATTTTGTGTTAGAACTTCTGTATTAACATTTTCTTCTTTGAGAGCAGAAGTTGTCTAACTTCTTCCTTGTCTCTGACAAGGAATCTTTTTCCTCTCCACATCCCTCCCCATCAACTCATCCCCACCCTCACTACTTCTGTCTTTTGATCTGCCTTGTCTCATATGTCATCCCCATCTTTTCCTTTTAACTCTGATTCCTGCTCCACAAGCTTGCTTCCTCCAATTCAGACACAAAACTGACCCTGTTTTCCACTGTCATTGAGATATATCTTTATCCTTAGCAACTTTATATCTCTCTTCTTTCTTTCACTTCTAAACTCTTCCAGAGAATGGCCTGTTCTGCCACTTATGAAAGTCTCTCTAATTCTCTTTGAAAGAAGTTTCAAACTGGATTTCACACTACCAAAACAGTTGTCACCAAAATTACCTTTGAATAATAAGTCTAATTGTGGCTTCTTCACCATCTTGTTCCTTGGCCTGTCTTTCATTTTTGGCACCATTGACAACTATACTTTCTCTTTTGCACATCCAAGGTGTCTTTCACTTTGGTTTTCCCTACTCACCTTTGTGTTTGCAATTCCTCTTCTCTCTTCTGTTAACCTGTTAGTTTGAGAAAAAAGGATCCTTCATAGCTGCATAATGCAAATAAGGAATTTTACCAGGAATCCAATATAAACCTTGTGTTTCTTAACTTTGTAACCGTCTTTGTTCTGTTAACTTGCTTGGGCAACAGGATACTTAATATTGTGTGGTTGTCCAGCTTTCTCAATGTGAAATGTAAAGGTTAATAAAATTCCCTTTGTCACACCATTAACCGTTCTGGAAATAAATGCCCATGTTTTATATACACACTACTTGGTTGTCAGGCTAGTATCTATTTGTTACATAAAGCGCACACTTGGCTACGTCAAGTCTCTGGGTTATGAAGGTGACATACTGGCTGATGATTTTGTGTGTTCTGTGACAGCCAACAGTATTCATTTTTATTAGCTCTTTCTAGAGGCAAAACGCATGGATTTCATTTGCCTAGGTGTGAATCAAATGGCATTCCCTTGGCCTTGAATGTGGACTAGGGGTGTGCAGTCAGTGTGTGTGTGTGTGTGTGTGTGTGTGTGCAGTGTGTGAACACACACCCACATTATCTTTTTCTTTCTTTTTAATATTTCTTGCCAAGCATCAAAAATCAAGATAATTATTTCTGGTTGGCATATAAGAGGTGAATAACAAAATCTGGCCCAAGGTTTTGGAGCACAGCAAAGATGGTATTTTACAACACAGAGGGGGAATAACCCTCCTTGTACAAATGACAATATAAAGAATGCTTACCCTACATGATGTCCCCTGTTTTAATTGAGTTTTCTCACTCTGTTAAGCACATCTGCTGATAAGTTTCAGGAATCCTGCAGATATAATACTTTTAAACTAAAGAGTTGTGGGGTATGCTGCCCTGAAACATACACATTATCACTTACAATACATTTAAAAGATGAAAACATAATAGAATAACCAGTTAATAACCATAATTCATAACTCAGAATAAAACAAACACAATATAATTATGCTACTAAATGCACCAATTTTAATATTGCATACAAATATTAATTATACTATATTTGATAATAAATGTATATTAAATTATCCATTTTAAGAACAGCCATACTAGATCATACCAAAAGTCCATCTAGCCCAGTATTCTGTCCTTCCACAATGGCCAATGCCAGGTGCCTCAGAGGGAATGAACAGAAACAGGTAATCCTCAAGTGGTAATCAATAGGTGATCCTCAACCCTGTCACCCATTCCCAGCTTCTGACAGAGACAATGGGCACTATTCCTACCCATCCTGGCTAATAGCCATTGATGGACCTAACCTCCACCAACCAGATAAATCTCTGGTGTCTGGCAAGGAGTTGTACAGGTTGCCTGTGCGTTATGTAAAGAAAAACGTCCTTTTGTTGGTTTTAAAATCTGCTACCTATTAATTTCATTTGGTTATCCCTACTTGCTGTGTTATGGGAACAGTAAATAACTTTCTTCACACATTGATGATTTTATAGACCTCTCTCCTATCCCCCTCTCTCCTCTTTTGTAAGCTGAAAAAGTCCCAGTCTTATTAATGATGCATCATATGGCAGCTGTTCAATACCGATAGTCATTTTTGTTGCCCTTTTCTGAATTTTTTTCCAATGCCAAGTTATTTTTTCATTTTCACTTTCACTTTTGTTCATTTGTTTGTTTTTTGAGATGAGGCAACCACATCTGCATGCAGCATTCAAGATATGGATATACAATGGATTGGTATAGAGGCATTAAGATATACTCTCTTGTGTGTCTATCCCTTTTTTCAATGATTGCTAACATTGTTTTGGTTTTTGGACTGCTGCTGAGCGTTGAGTGGATGTTTTCAGAGAACTAGTCACAAAGACTCAGATTTTTCTCTTGAGTGATAATAGCTATTTTAGACCCCATCATTCTGTATGGATAGTCAGGTTACATTTTTCAATATGCATTACTTTTTTATTTATCAACATGAAAATTTATCTGCCATTTTGTTGCCCAGTCACCCAGTTTTGTGGGATCCTTTTGAAGATCTTCAGTCTGCTTTGAACTTGGACATCTGCAAATTTTGCCACCTCGGTGTTCACCCCTTTCCCCAGATCATTCATGATTATGTTGAATAGGATTCGTCCCAATGCAGCAAACCTCTGTGGGACACCACCAGTTACCTCTCACCATTCTGAAACCTGACCATTTATTTCTACCCTTTGTTTCCTGTCTTTTAACCAATTATCACTTCATGTGAGGGTCTTCCTTCTTATCCCATGACAGCTTACATATAATGAAGTATAATATAATAACCAATTCACAAAAATATACCAATTCTTATAAAAAGAAATACATTTAAAACTAGACTTCTAATTTATCTGAATGCAGTTTTTTATATATAATGCACTGATAATAGAATGTATTCCATCTTCTATAGAAGAAGCTTCCAAACAAAAAATTTCAATTCAGTACACCACAATAAAAACGCAAAAAATAAAATTTCACAGTGGTTCTTAATGGCTAATAACTTGAACTATATTATAGGAAAATTATAGTGGGAATGTGAAGACAATATTATAAAGTAGTTAACATTGTTTATTAATCCTGTTTGGGCATACGTTTTTTGTGTGTGTGTGTGTGTGTGTGTGTGTGTGTGTGTGTGTGTGTATGCATTGACATCACTATGAGGATCCTTGATAGCCAACATTTTTCAATCTTCAAAATAAAAACAAGTTCATTTCCATAGTATTGGCAGCTTCCACTGAAATCAACATTGATGTAGCTGTTAAAGTATGTCTGAGAATGAGGGGGAAAGAGGTCTCTCACGAATATGCAACAATGTCTCATGAATGACTTTGACAGCATGTTATCCCGGTTGATGTGACTGGGCAATTTGCAGATAGTCTTAACAAAGATTATATTTATATTCCATAGTTACAATAGTTAATATTTGGGATATATGTTGACACTGAAAAGCTGCTTAACGTTCTTAATGGAGAAGAGTGCATTGGTTGAAGAAAGCTTGGTTACTTGATATTATTCTTGTTCCCATGTTATTAATATTGTTGTTAGTTGCAAGCCTACTGTGAATATAGCTATCTTGTCAGAATAAGAAGGGTTTCCTTTAGTTAAGCTTTTAGTCTGATTTCACATTTCTCTCCTTCCCCCCCCCCCCCCCCCCCGGCACATACCATTTTCAAAAGGTGTTTGGTTTTTTGGTTTGTTTGTTTTTTTGTTTTTAAGAAAATTCAAAACAAAAAAACGTAATGACGTTGAACCAAATTGTTCAGACTGTGGGAGTCAATCAACTTTTCTGCAGTTTGATATTTATATAATTTTTTATTCAGTCATGAATTTGTCACGCTATGCTAGACCAAAAATTACCTTTGTTAATTATATTGTGTGCATTGACATTGACAATATTGCTTATCAACACTCGCCACTTCGTGCTTCAAGAGCACTTCAAATATCACTATTAAACATATTCTGTGGAATGTTTATTAACAAGAGTGGTATGCATATAAGTATGACACTAATAATTGGGCTTATTCTTCAGCTGATCAGGAATTATTACAAGTATAGAATCATAGAATACTAGGACTGGAAGGTGACCACAAGAGGTCATCGAGTACAGTCTCCTGCCCTCATGGCAGGACCAAGTACTGTCTAGACCATCCCTGATATACATTTATCTAACCTACTCTTAAATATCTCCAGAGATGGAGACTGCACAACCTCCCTGGGCAATTTATTCCAGTGTTTAATCACTCTGACAGCTAGGAACTTAAAAATTGGTGCACCAAAGTAAAGGAGCTAAAGAAGAATGGGATGATCAATTTGGCAGAATGTAGTTAAATTTTAGTCACAATAACAAGACAAATATCTCAACCTTTGTGCATCTTGTATGCACCTGAAACAATTCTCCCCTGCCTTTGTTGTCCTTCCCCGTTTGCACAGAACAAAAGTTGTACTGGGTTGGTAAAGCATTTTTAGAGCCTTTCAGAATGGACAGTAGTACTTAAATACATATTTAGAACAATGAAAAAGTAGTGCCTTGCCAATTATTGAAAACAAGTCAAATACAAATTTTAGTCCTTTCTACCATGCACCAGCTCCAAATGCAATTAACACTCTAGCACATCTGTTAATCCTTCACACACTGTTAATTCTCCTTGAAGGAAAGGTGAAACAAATCAGTTGTGCCCCACACCCTCTGAAAGCCAGCAAATCCAGGATATTTCAGTCCAGAGACCAGAGTATTCCAAAGTCACAGGTCCTTATAGAAAGCATTCCCACACCGCACCAAACAATGGAATTGTTAAATACCACAGATAGTCAAGAGCTCTTTTCAAAGTCAAAATCTGAAATGCAGGTGCACAGAGTCTTTTAACACACTGTCATGGCTTTTATACCATCCCAGAAGAAAATATGAAACTTGTTAAATGCCTTCCAAACAATGAGAAATCTTCCATCCAAAACTCCCATAAAAAGTGCCCCTAAAATACTCTTGTATATCCATGACACAATTGTACTGTAGGAAGTGGGAAGGAAGTCAAAGTCAGACTTTAATTAAAAAGTGTCAGCAAATTAATAGTTAGGACTTCACTCTTGCATAGCTAGCATAGGATGTGAAGTCTTCAAAAGTCAGAAGTTGACCAGTACAGTCTATAGAAACAGGATCAAAGAAGCATGAAAAATAAACAGTGGATGGTAGCTCTCCCAGTCTCTTCCAGCCCGACAAATGTCAAAAAGAATTTCAAACCATTTACCATCTTTCAACATGTGTGGATCCCCACTAAGCTAGGGAGAGAGGTAGATCCATAGGCGAGCAGTGATAGGGTCCAGAGTGACATAGAGAAATTAGAGTATTGGGCCAAAAGAAATCTGATCAGGTTCAGCAAGGAAAAGTGTGGAGTCTTGCACTTGGGATGGAAGAACCCAAACCATTGTTACAGGCTGAGAACTGACTGGCTAAGTAGCAATTTAGCAAAAAGGACATGAAGATTCCAGTGGATGGGAATCTGGATGAGAGTCGTCAATGTGCCCTTATAGCCAAGAAAGCTAACGGTATATTAGGGTGCAGTTGGAGGAGCATTTCCAGCTGATCAAGAAACATTATTATTCCCCTTTATTCCTCACTGGTGAGGCCACATCTCAAGTATTGTCAATTTTTTTTCTGCTCTCCCCCCCCCCCCCGAAATACAAAAAGGATGTGGACACACTGGAGAGGGTCCAGTGGAGGGCAACCAAAATGATTAGGGGGTTTGAGCACATGATCTATGAGGAGAGGCTGAACAATTTGGGCTTCTTTAGTCTGCAGAAGAAAACAATGAGAGGAGATTTGATAGCAGCCTTCAACTTCCTGAAGGCAGGTTCCAAAGATGATGGAGAGAGGCTGTTCTCAGTAGTGACAGATGGCAGAACAAGGAGCAATGGTCTCAAGTTACAGTAGAGGATATCTAGGTTGGATATTAGGAAAAACTATTTTATTAGGAGGGTGGTGAAGCACTGGAATGGGTTACCTAGGGAGGTGGTGAAATCTCCATCCCTAGAGGTTTTTAAGTACTGGCTTGACCAATCCCTGGCTAGGATGATTTAGCTGGGATTGGTCCTGCTTTGGGCAGGGGGCTGGACTTGACCTCCTGATGGCTCTTCCAGCCCTAGGATTCTATGAATGTTGTGTTGGGCCATAAACCAAGCCCTGTCATGGATAACATTTTATGGTAATAGAGATGTAGCCGTGTTAGTCTAGTCTAGCTGAAACAACAAACAGGAGTATGTAGCACTTTAAAGACTAACAAGGTGGTTTATTAGATGATGAGCTTTCGTGGGCCAGACCCACTTCCTCAGATCAAATTGTGGAAGAAAATAAGCATGACCATATATATCAAAGGGATACAATCAAAAAAAGTGAACACATATAAAAAGGACAAATCTTTTATCATAATTCTTATTAATTAAGCTAATTCAGCAATTCTGGAATTATCAAGATACCACTGTTAGTCCAGTTTCATACATTAGTGTGGCACAAAGGGTGTTCTGGTTTCATTGGTCAATCAGTGTACAATAGTCTTCTGGCAAATGGTACATATATGCTTCTGCTTTTTATTTCTTTTGGCTTTCCACAATACAAATCATTACTGACTTAGATGATAATGCCATATACTATGACAAATATAAATTTAGCTGCCTTTGATTAACACTGTTACTTGTCTCATTGTAAAATTAAGTGATGGGCAATTCTGTGTGCCTTGAAGGATTTAAGAGGCGTAGGGTCAATTTCTGCTATCCTTTCTGTTCAATATGTGTGTAAGTCCCATAGGAAATGAGGGAATGGCCTGAAGTGTAGAGTGGCATATGGGACCTTTACTTTGGCATTTCCTGGATTTCGAGTGCTTAATTAGGTGATCTTCATGTTCTATTTATAGTAACTTCTCTCATGGATTTTGCGGATGTGGGTAAGGAAGGGAACAAAAACACTCCCTCTAGGATCACACAGATTTGCACCACTGACTTTACAAATGTAAATCTCATAACTTGAAAGTCTTTGACGAGACTCCTTTGGACCATTCGCTTCCAAATTCCTTTGGAGTGCTTCAGCATGGAGCTCTTCTCTCACTTAAGTGCTCCTTGAGGGAAAGGCCCCAGTTTTCTGCACCTTAGCAATCTCTCAAAGAGCCCTTACATTGTTCATCTTCTACAAATGAGGAAGTTAAGACTAGTGTAAACAAGAGTCATTCAGATACTGAAATTTCAGTAACATTTTTCCAAAAAACAATCCAAGAATGTCTGTTTCTAAGAATGCTGGAGTTGATCTTACTCTCATTGTCTTATGATAACTTGTCAAATTACAAGTTGGATGTTTCGGTAGCTTTTGTAATCTGCATAAATAAGTGCCAATCATTACAAAATATCCTCCTCTCCCCCTCCATCCTTGCAGTATACTTTAATTGAAAATTATCAGGCCCATTAATAAATCACTTTTTATTTATTATAGTCTATCTGTTCTGAGTAAATTTGACATTATTTGAAATAATCCATACAACTACATCAAAACCAACTGATGCTTTCAGAAATCTCCTGGAAACCTCCATCCCTTATTCAACCCGATCAGAGCGATCTCGCCACCAAATCTCCATCTTTCTCATAAACAATCATATTGAGCAGGCCCAAGCCTCTTCAGCCACTCTAGCCAAATGTGCAGCATACTCACAAGCAAATCTTTTCATGTGCAGATTTTCTATATCAAAATACCATGGTTATGGAACAATCAATAACTCTTATTTCCCCCCCCCCCCCCCGAACATTGTGTAGTATACATACAGAAGCACATAACAAAGTATGCTAGGCTGGTGATCTTGTGTTACGAGGTATAATCAGGTAGTTCATTGGTTTGTAGGAAAAGCTAAAGTTTTAATAAACCAAAAACATAATAAATTGTTTTAAACAGTTCCACACTTTAAGCTAGGAAAGAACCAATCAATAAATCTATTTAAAATGCAGAAGGTAAAGCACCCACAAGCCCAAAGTTATTTGAAAGTATGACGTTTAAAATTATGCGCACATAGGCATGTTTTATGAAAGCTACCTTTCAGTACATCAGCTTATTCCTTGATGTATGAACTTCTTGCAGTATAATTTTTAAATGTAATAATCACACCGATAAGTGTGGGAACTTCAATCTGAAATCTAGATATTTTCTTCACCGTGTGTGTGTGTGTGTGTGTGTGTGTGTGTGTGTGTGTGTGTGGCACTAAATAGAAAAGAGAATAGAGTTGCCGAGAATGTATTAAGGCTGTTAGAAATGGAATAGGAAGATGTGAATTCATGTAAAGGACAAGTGATTAAACTAAAATGAAGGGTGGGAGAAGGGTTTTCTGATAAGGATAGAATGGAAGGTATCTGACAGGGACACAAAAGGAGACCTATTACTGTACTAACGACAGAGCTAGTTGAGAATGAAACTGAGCTGGAATCATAAGCTAAAAATATACTGACCTAGTTTCTTTCATGCATGTAAATATTCTAACAGAAATTAAAGCAAGGCTTTCTGTGTGCCAATTGTAACAAAATTATACTACTTTTGGAAACCTTTGTCATCTAAGACCTGTTTTGTCTAGCTGCTTAAAATGATTGCTGCTGTTTTCCCAGATGGTGCTGTATTTTTGGAGTAACATATGATTTACTATGTTTTTTAAAAGGTTGAGTACTAAAGGCTGAATGAGAAAATGCATGTCAGAAAAAGGTATCAGATCATAATTTATTTCAGTGTAATTTTCCAATAGGCTGCCCTCTAGTTAAACAGAAGTGAATTGAGTGAAAATGTCTGATTTGTAATTTAGAAAACCTGTGTCGAGCAAGATCTCTGATTTTTCTCCACAAAATGTACTTGACTTCATTTGGAGTCAACCCACACAGATTTCCAAAGCCAGTAGTACAGTACAGTAATAGTATTTATTAATACTAGTACTAAAGACGTATCTAACTTTTTGGGGGCAAACTGCAAACCTGTCACATGGGACTCATGTGCTGACATGTTATGGAAAATCTTCTTTTGAGTAGGATCTTTCCAAACCTGTTATGCTCATGTTCAGTTGTGCTATATGCTGAGCTCATAGTACTTTCTGTAGCTTAAGTGTGAGACTGGCAGACCAGATGTCTGCTGAGTAGGCCTTGCTGGACACTGACAAATACATAGCTTAAAACTAGACTGGCTTACCTATGGGTTGTTATAGCTAAAATAGCTATTCTATTTATAAGAATGTTTTACTGCTTGGACTTCAGAATGCTACATGGATTAATCTCATTTATAATATCTGTACCCCATGTTGTATTGTGTCTTTTGCATTGTAAGTCTCTGTATTTTTATAGTTCACCAAACAGGAAAGGAACTTTAATTAATGTAGATATGTTAGGTCCTGCCCACCTAGAAGTCCCACTGAAACCAAATGAAATATTGTGAAATATCAAAGAACAAAGATTTTGCTGATTGCTCTCCCAACACACATGAAGATGAAATAGTTATAAGCATTCATCTCATTAGCTTGAGCTCTGAGAGAAAGGGAATAAAACTCCTTGTGAAGAAAAAAAAAAATTCCTGTGCTATTCGAACTCTGATGGGTGAACATTTCTAAGCAAGAGTGCTCCATGGGTTGGCTGGGTTAGCCCAAAAGGGCATAGACAGCTTGCTTATTACAGCAACATTCATTATCCTTTTGGAACAGAAGATTGCAACTCATTTGTATGTGTAAGTTTTTCTTCTCTAACTTTGTGCAAAAATCTTATTTATAGTTAATAAACATTTAGTTGTAAAGTTGGCTACAAGCATTGTCTTTGAGAGAGCTAGCCTGCAACTGATCCAGGGGGTTAATGACTGGTTCTTCAGGATTGGAAATAATCTGAATATTATTGTGACATCTTGTAGGGGCCATCTATCACAAAGGCAAGTTTGCCTTGATGGCAAGAGAGACTGGAGTGCCCAAGGAAATGGTTTCTGGCTCTGTTGAGGCTGTAATAGAACTTCTGGAGTTCACACTTGATAGTTGATTTGATAAAATCTAAGTATAGCACACACCTCTGATTTGGGGGTAGCGCTTCACTAAGTGGGTGTTCTCACTCGTGAGCCACAAAGGGTACCATTCTGGGAGGGAAAAGTGAGGCTACAGTAGCACATACCAGGATGCTGCTTTCTCTTCCTCTTTTCCCCTTGCTCCCTGACAATGAAGGAAAAGTACACAACTTTATGCAATCATCTCACACCGGGGCTGGTTAGGATAGGGAGCCTAGGAGTAAGTGATGCAAGCTGTGCACTTCTCCCTCCCTCCCTGATACCCTTTTATAAGATTTTGTTTGCAGTTGCTTATAACTGTTCCAAATATCAGCCCTTCAGGCTCAAATTTTCCAAGCCAGGTATCTGCCTTAGGCTGCCTTTTTGGGTGAGTGGACAGAAGAGGGGGGTATAAAGTTTCAACAAAAATGATTAAGTCTTTTATAGAATGAGATTAGGGGAAAAACATTGTCTTGCGTCTTCCATCTGACCGCAAATGGAAAGGTTGGTTTGTTTTGGTTTTTTTTGTTTCGTTTTTAGGGTGCAAAAGTTAATCTCCTATGTGTGGGTAGGAGAATAGGCATTCTAAGCCTTCCAGAGATGAAGAAGATGCCCTACTCAACCTCTGCTTGAGGCAGGAAAGATGACAGTGAGGTTCTAGTTTTTGGGGGGGAGGCAAGAGAGGGGGGTCTAGGCTTCAAAGTTCTGAGCCCCAGAATGTTAGATCACTGTGATGGCTTTTGCTGGCTGGAGAAGGGAGACTGTCTTTGTGTTGTGAAAATAGAAAGGAGAGTGGAGTTTCTCTGCCAGTTTGGTGATTTTCTTTGTTGGAGGGAGGTCATATATCTTTTAAGATGTAGCACTTGTGATGCCATGAGTTCTGTGTTGTCTCTGTCCTTTCTTTTGTGCTGCTGCTGGTAGAAGGAGAAAGATGAAACTAAAGAGCCTTTTCAGCTCTCATCAGGCTTCAGTAACTGTTTTCCCCAGCTTCTTTCACTGGTGTTGTGTGTGGTGTTTATATAGTTTCTGCTAAGGGAGAGAAATGTAACCATTGTACAGAGCTTGTACCTCACATAGGGAGACAGAGCATTTTAAAGCAATTCTACTCACTCCTTAAAGGGAACTATCTTTTAGGTAAGGGTTAAAAACCTAAAAAACATGTTTGATTTAAAAAAAATACCCTGACCAAAATACATACATTCATTTTCCAAGTTTTCAAAGATTAATTGGTGTTCTAAGTGTACTCTATTTGATACAGCAAAGACTTATAAATATTTCTGCGCATGTTTATCTATTGCATCTCAGCAATTTGTGCTTATTTGTATGCAGGGTGATGAGTGCATTATTGTGACAGTTTCCTCTAGAATTTTTATATAGCTTATTAGTTTTACATAAGTGCCTTTTTCTCAGAACTGTCAATTTGGAAGAACCCTTTGACACATATCAGTAATGTACAGATTAAACTCCAGGTCTGGTGGGGTGGCAAAACTGGCAACTCTCACCCCACACAAATAAAAGCAAAGCAACAAGCAGCTACTGCTTCTTAAAGCAACAGTACAATAAATATGCACATAAACACACTGCATCTTCTGACTTTTTTCACAATATCTAATGAAGTAACATGTTATATTTTCACCTATTATTGCATTGGTATAACATTAAAATATTTTAGCCTGTGGGTAGAAAGGGGAACTGAAATTGGAATTACATAATGAAAATGTCAGTGGATTTGGGGGTAAGAGTACTTAGTTGAGTACCACCTAGGTAGACTGCTACCCTGATTAATATGGGTCTAATATTTAAACAGTGCATTTTGCTATATGAAGATGACTCAATTTTCACATCAGGCAAAACCTTAGCATTTCCTCAAGTTAACAAAACAGATAGCACAGCTGCAATTTTTATGTTGGAATCCCTTTAACTGAGAGATTACATAATTTTGCCCGCTGTGGATTCACACCATGTGTTACTGAAGGAAGGCTCTTTGGATTCTAAACGAAGCTGTTTTGTGTGTCTTGCATACATTTATGAGCAGATACAGTAAGTTAGAGTCCCAAATACAGACCATTTTCACTACAGTTTTGAAAGTGAATTTTAGCAGGTCCAGTCATATCCACTAAGGGTCTTGCTCTACTGGGAATTCTTTGTCAATTACTTTGAAATAATTGAACCAATTCAGCCATGGGCCTTTTCTACAGTACCACTTATGTTGACAACTTATATCACTCAAAAAAACACATGCCCCTCAGTGACATGTTTCACTGGCTATAAGTTGTAGTGTGCATTTGAAGGTGGTTTTCTTGTGTCTATGGGAGAGCACTCTCTCTGCCATTTTTCAGGGTGCTGCTGTAAGTTCTCTAGTGTAGACACGTTAAGGGTATAACCAGAGAAGCCAAACACTATTGGTTCCAATACTGTTCAGATATGCAGAAAATACCATTGTGAGCCTTTCCTGTATCCCCTATGCTAACCAGTGACCTGAATATATAAGGACAGTGGTGGGAATCCACTACTTCCTTTGAAGTTATTTTATCACAATAAGGTCATTCATCAGATTGTAGGCTACTTCAGAGATGTTCTCCCAGGAGTAACTGGATCAAAGAAGGTAAGGGAAGGTGTGGAGTACTCCGAGCTGCAGGACCCCTCTTACATACCAACTGATGGAAATGGTCAGCCATATTGAGGGGAAAGCTACTTGCTCCTAAACTTAAATATAGCAGATAGTTCTTTCCTTCAACACAAAAGGGTAGCTGCATGAGATACCATGAAGATTATGTCTGTTGTGGGATTGTGGCTCCTCATTTTTCCCCAAAGCAGAGCTGTGGCTAAGTGCCATTACAGGCAGTCCCCGGGTTACATGGATCCAACTTAAATCGGATCCCTACTTACAAACTGGGTGAGGCAACCCCGCACTAGCTGCTTCCCCCCAGCAGACCAAGGAGACGCGAACCTAGCGCCCCCGCCCCCCTCCCCCAGCAGACCAGGGAGATGCAGAGCAGCTTTTCTTAGCAGACACCTCAGCTTGAGAATGAAGGACTGAGGGAAGTGAGGTGTGGAAGAATAAAACTGAGCTCTGGAGAAATGTTTGGCTAGAGTTTCCCCTACAATATGTACCAGTTCCGACTTATATACAAATTCAACTTAAGAACAAACCTACAGTCCCTATCTTGTATGTAACCCGGGGACTGCCTGTATTTATCCCTCAATGAAATTGAAATAAAAGGAGCTAAGAATATACATAAGACACACATCCACAGGAAGAATGATTGATGCATGAAAGGTTTGCTTCACTTTGCAAAGTTCTGACCATTTAGCAGTATGGGCGACACTTGAAAATAGTTGACAAAGTATGTAGTGACTTAAAGGACTATATAATGCAAGTAAGCAACAATATTGTGCATGTATACCATTAATTTTTATTATTTAATCACTACTGCTGCTGGATATTTCTCAGTTCATTATGCTATTTGTGGCTTGATGTTGCACAAGATCTTGGAAAACAAAATGTAATTATTGGTCCTTATCCTTATAAATCGAGTGTAAACTACTTTGAGAGCAGCAAGTCAGAGAGAAATCCATCCATACTAAATCTATATATGACTTTCTGTTGGTAGTGGTAATGTGAAAAAATACAGCTTTCTTACCAAGAGAGTAATACAGTATTAATATCTGATACCATCATATACCAATTGCTTTCTACCAAGTGAATACCATCTTTATTGGTATATGATTTGCCCATAAGAATCTCTGTATAGATAGCAACATGTCAATTCCTGAATAATTCAGACAATAGTGCGAACACAAACTGGAGGCATACATGCTCTTGGAATAATAATGATGCAGCAGGAAACAAGCAACGCTAAATGCAGATCTACATTTGATGGGTACTGTCGTATTGTGTAAAGGGAAACTAAAAAGACAATTCCCAAATTTAAACTAGGACTAAAACAGGAAAGACTCACCTGAGGGAAGGGAGTTACATTTTGGGAAGACACATTGTCTGAGAGAGTCCACTATTGCTAGCTCTCACAAAGGAAACTTACGGGTGACATTTCTAAATGACTTGATATATATTAAGGTTACAGAATAGGCTCAGACATTCCACTCTAATTATTACTTATTTTCATAGTTTTTTTTTCTATGGGATAAATCATAGTCTGAATGAAGTCAGTAACAAGAACCCTATTGGTTTGACTAAGATCAGCCCTTTGTTCCACTGTGTGTTTTCTTTTTCTTTTATAAACTACTGGATACAAACTCAGGTTTGTGTTTGTGTTTTTTTAAAAAAGTTACTGTGTCCAATTTTTACCTGCAGCTTTAAGTTATTGTAACCATGACTTCTTGCTGGAGACAGGTGGAATTGGGATGAGTGGCTTGGCTATTTGGTCATCATGGGGAAAAGAAAGGAGATAATAAATCTGTACTCACAAGAAACTTCATGGAGAACATTTAGGGTACTCAGATGACACACATGAATCAAAATGACTGTAGAGGAACAGATACCATCACAACTGCAGAAGGAAGACTTTGGCAAAGAAGGCAATTACTTCTCAAAGATAAAAGCATCATATGTCTGTGCCTTGCCAAAGCCTATCAGGGTCTCAAGTTGCTAAAGGACTCCCGTCAGGTTACAGCTGTTCATGTTTGAAATGCTTGAGGGAGGAGAAGGCAGTGATCTTAAATCCATTTCTATGACAAATGGATAATGTATAGAAGGGATTGCAGTTGATGTAGAGAATCATCCTTTTGATCATGCATAAGCAAGTCTACTTTCTTTTATCAGGCAAGTGTGTTTCAAAAGCAATTGAGTTTATCCTATATTGATTAGGATGTGATGAATCTTTCTGGAAGACTCTTTACAGCACTGATTACCTATCTAGTATAAACAGGTGTAAATAATTACCCCACGTATTCTCACTCCGAGTTCTACCAATTTACTTCATTTTCTAAAAGACTCCTGCTACCTTTGGGCCAAACGGGCAAATTTTGTTACTACAAACTTGTTTTCACATTGCAACATACTCTTTAACTCAACTGAGGTCTCCAGAAATTAAACCCACATTAGTCCTTTGTGCCAACTACCCCATAGACAACTTTATATATAAAGAATTACCCAATTTAGCCATATGTTTAAAAAAATAAATTCAGAATTCCTGACAAATGTATAGTGCTTTCCTTGGTTGTGGGGAAATCGTGAACTCATCATAACTCACTCTTAAGAGTTAAAGGGGCTGAGTTGTTGAAAATATTCAGGTCTTCCAAATTATGAAGCTGGAGAAGTCAGGGAGGATTAATGGTCTCATGAAGCTGACAATGTAGTTTACTGTTAACGAATTCATTGTGTGACACATCAGGAAGCACTGACAGCAGAAAGGCTGAAACCCAGCATTAATGATATATTAGAATCAATTTTGAAAATTTTATAAATCATTAATTTGAGTGCGACAGCCCAAGTGAGCAGGAATGTGGGTGAAGAAGTTACCTGATTATTTTTCATGGTCTGGATCTTGAGAACTATTTCAGTAAATTAGAAGCAGAGGGGTTGGTTCATTCCACTATCTACCACTTGTGGGAAAGGCATTGCTAGGTGCCCTGTTGTTTTTTAGTGGAACTGTTCTATTTGTTGGTGTGTAGGGGTGCTGTATTTGATTAGTTCAGTGTACTGAATTATGATTTCGTAATTAAGCAGGATAGTAAGTGTCTACTTGAAAAGACTTGACCTTGGTAGGAATCAGCTTGGTTTAGGAAGGACTGTAGATTTCAACCTCCTTGGTGGTGGTGGTGATGCTCATACAGACTTCTACTTTACTGAGATGAAGAGATGACCATTAAATAAAATGTTATTTTAATTACCTTGTCTAAAGAAGTTGGTTGTGCCCATGAAGTCTTACATTATCCTATATACTACTACAAGGAAGAGCTTGAAGTTTAGAGCTATGGCTAGGTACATTTTAATAACAACTCACTTGCACTGAAGAGGCAGGGAAAAAGAAAACACTTGGATTTTCCAGATGATGAGAATCTTGGGCTGAATTATGTTCTACTCACAGAACTTTGAGTAAGAATTTTGGCGAACCATGAGAATACCACCTCTCTCTCTTTACCAAGAATTCATAAAGACAGGGATATCAGAATAACTTTCATGGTGGGACTACTGAGAGCTATTGAATCAAATGGTTAACCACAAATACGATGAAAACCACTTCAAGGAGTACCCTGAGCACCCTTAATTGAGACGCTCATGCATGATTATTGGCCCTTTCCTGCTTGCAAACAGCATTAATATGAAGTAGTGCTTGCTTTTAATAGGCTCAACTGTGAACATTCCAGTGCAGCAATGCAGGGGAGTAAGTGGATGCAAAGAAGCTTCTTACTCCTCTAGATAGGCTGCACACTCATTGTGGGGACCTGTGCTGGGCTGAGAGCAGCCACTGCTGGAGGTGAGTGGGTGGAGTCTAATTGACCAGCCAGGGCATCAGAGCGAACACAGAGGGGGAAATAATCTGAGGAAAAGAACTGGCACCATGATATTCTCCTCAAACTCCCACCTGAAAATGGGGAATAAGGTTGTGTGGTTTTGAGTGTCACTATGTTTTTCCCAGGGTAGCACAACTGGGTGCTGCCTCTTACTAGATCACAATCCAGCTCACTGAATATACTTAGATATAAAGATTACTTATTTCAAGGGAGTTGCAACACAGTGTAAGGCAACGAGCCTTAGAAAATGGAAGACTTAGAGACCTTCAAGCTCTCACTTTATGGTGGATGAATAAAAAGTGATGTGACTTTTTTTACCATACGTTTTGAGAGAGCACCAAGATCAGTAGACACATTTCCATTAATTCTTCTAATATTCTTTCATTGTTCTCAGCATTGCTCTAAGCAATGAGAATCTTTGAAAATGAATATAAACTGACAAGAGTGAGACTGAGGTTAAAGTCAACTGTAGTTGAAGTTCATATCAGATGGCAGTCAGCAATATCCAAAAATTGGCATTTTAAAAACACATTCATTAACTTACTAAATCACTGAACTCTGCTGCCTTTGGTAACAATCAGATCATCCTGAACCACAGGAAGTAATATTATCATTTGTTCATGCTGAGAGAAATGCAAAATAAATAAGATATTTTTTGTCTTAGTGATATTAGGTTAATATTTCAAAGTTACTATAGGTAAAGGCAGTTGCTTTCGCTGTGTGTGTGTGTGTGTGTGTGTGTGTGTGTGTGAGCAAATGTTCTGAATTATTTACTGAATATATACGTATAAATGAAAGCTGATTTCACTTTTCAGAAGTTGTAATTTATGATCCTGTGGACTTGGGACATGTATTTGTCCATGATTTACTGGATGGGTAGCAATGATGTCACCTAGCCTGTGTTTGTCTGGAAATGGATGACAGGAGAGGGATCACGTGATAACTACCTGTTGTGTTCCCTCCTTTTCGGGCATCTGGTGTTTGCCATCATAAGCAGACAGGATACTGGGATAGATGGAACTTTGATCTGACCTAGTATGGACGTTCTTATGTTATGTAAACAAGGATTTGCTTTAACTTGCTCCTTCATATTTGAGATTAATGTATTGAAACCTACTGACCAAGGAAGGAAATAAATTGTGTAAGAACCATTAGTTTAGTCCCAGGATAATATGTTCTTCATCAGATAAGAAAATAATTACTGATTGACTCTAAGGTATGTTAGTTAATTCCATAGTTTAGATACTCTGGCCACAACTTCCTGAACATACTAAGAATTGAGGTTCTAGCTTAATTAAAATATATTTTTAATTTCTAACATCAAAGTATAGCATAACAAAAAGAAAACAGCCACTTGGAGTAACAATTCTAACTCAATTCTTAATTAAGTAAAACTTGTATACATCTATCACTTGTCCAATACTCAAAATACATCAAAATCATAGTTCAACTCAAAATAGGCCTCATATTTTGTATTGTAACATGAATCTGAAAAACCTAAAAAATTATCATGCTCACACTTTAAGTGGGAGAATAAATCATTGTTTGGTCACTTATAAGACCAGAGGCTCATGGACTTTTAAGAAATTAACTGACACGTCATTGAACTTTGTACTTTCATTGAAATAATGGCCATGTCTCCATCAGAACAATCTCACCAAAGCCTTGGGAAATGTATAATAAATACATGCTTTTAGTGTTATATGACAGCCAGCAATTTGCAAGCAGTTTCTAAATGACATTCTGCATATTAAAGCTCTATTCTGTCATTTAGTCTTCCCGTTTGCTGCTTATTACACCAGAGCAGCTCCAAGCAGATATGGGCAATTTTTTTTTAATATGTTGTCCTTTTTATACAGAGCAATTATAATAGATGATATTGCAAACTTTTATTTTTTGATTGAGCTGTTTGTTGCAATAGAACACTCCTTCTGTAAGATGTGAACGTTTATTCCACAAGTATGTACTACTTTATTTTGTAATGCAAGACAACAAGTAATTCCTGTCTACTTTTAAATGTCTGCTGTTTTACCTAAAATATAGAGATAAATGGCTACATTTATAATATAAGAAATAAAATAGGTATTCTAAAGCTGGCACAATGATTCTTAACATCATAAGTATCCAGATGCTGACACTGAAACAGCTTTTTTAAAGGCTTCTCTTGCCATTTTGAAGTAAATGAATATTCATGTTCTTTATGTAAATATGGCTTCTCACATTTTTTTACTGCATGAGATTGCACTATATAACTATACACAGTCTGTTTTTTCTAAGTTAATGCTTTTTACTAATGAAATTAAATTTTATATATATATATATATATATATATATATATATATATATATATATATATATATATATATATATATATATATATATATATAAAAAAATCATAGGGCTGGGAGAGACTTCAGGAGGTCAATAGAGTCCAGCCCCCTGTCCAAAGCAGGACCAATACCAACTAAATCATCCCACGTAGGGCTTTGTCAAGCAAAGACAGAAAAATTTGTAGGGATGGAGATTCCACCACCTCCCTGGGTAACCCATTCCAGAGCTTCACCACCCTCCTAGTGAAATAGTTTTTTCCTAATATCCAACCTATACCTTCTGCACTGTAACTTGAGACCATTGCTCCTTGTTCTGCTATTTATCACTACTGAGAACAGCCTCTCTCCACCCTCTTTGGAACCTCCCTTCAGCATCTCAACCCCCTATTTGTTCTCTTTGAATAAGGTTCTTTCTACAAGAGTTTTTAAGGACTTTCATCCAACACTAATCAACCTAATTTTATCTCTGAACTAGCCTTATTTCAGAGGTATCTTTAACAGTTTTATATAAGTTAAAGCAACAATTTTTCTACTCCTCCACCAATGGAAACCACCTTATGCACCACAATCCCATTGCATGATGTAATTATTCCTAGGCATGCGTATTACTTAAGTAGAATCTCTAGAGCCAATTTCACAATGTTGAACTATCTAGTGCCAACACGTTTCTTTCCCTTTCAGTGTAGAGTGCAAAATGTATATAAATACTGTCAAAATAAGTATAGGACAATATTTTATTCTTTGTATTTTATACTGATAGAAATGATTGCACCGTGAAGATAGTCTATTTTGATGCCACAATGTGTAAATTACATCATTGTTTATTTTATCCTTATGTTTTCTTCTGTTATGTTTCTATGACATTGAGTGGCAGATCAAAGAAAACAGTTACAATATTTTAAACATATTTATAATAGAGTTTATTTTTCAGTTGTCATAAAATGATCATCTTTTGTACTCTTTATATGTCATCAACAGTCGGCCAAGCACATATCACTCTGTTCATGCTACTATGCAGTTAATAAGTTGGCTCAATTACCACAGAGGAAGTTTAGGCCACCTATTGTTACTTCTAGAGAAAGGTGTCCAGATTCACGTTCAGATAGTTTCCATGTCCCAGGATAATGTATATTTTAATTTAATTTCTTAATCAAACTTGTAGCTCTGGAATAGGCATTCCATGTGGCAGTCGGGCAAAAGCTACATAAACTTCAGTCAAAATTATAAAGATTATTCCCTCAGAAATGTGTTGGTAATAAAGAAAATAAGAAAAATCAGTAGAAGAGACATAAAATGTTGATCATCATTAAACTGGTATATCATGTGCATATGTAAGGGCATTTTATGTAGCTGTTATACTATACTGTAATGTTCAGTAGTTATTTAATTAAACATTGAGGCGCCTTCCTGTTTTAGTGTTTAACTGTTCGATTATGCACGCTTATATGGTGCGTATCATGGTGGTATCTGGGTGCCCTACTTACAAGGCAGTTATAAGTCACTTCAGGGGGTATGTAGCAAGATTTGGGAGTTTGTGTTCCATTTATTTACTATCAGTGTGAAAGTTTTTATCATGATATAGTTTATATTATAAATGAAATCTCCTACCTGCTATCTATTTATTTGTTGTGCTTGGAGTAATAGTAAAAGTTTAGCCATGAACTAGCAAAGTAAGAAGTTTAAATTATACTATGAAGTTTGGCTAGAAAGCAGAAATGGCTTCCTATTTTCAATTCATTTTCTCATGTGACTACCCACAGACTTTTTTAGTTAGGAAATAGTTACAGAACCAACTGACACTGGTTGGTGAGTGATCCTAAACATATCCAGAATATGATAGCAGAACACTCCCCAGCATAGTGGAGATGGGCTAAGGACAAGCTATGTCATTAGTAGGTACACACTGTCCAGCACTCTAGATATTCTGTGTAGTTCTGGGGTCCACAAAGTTCCCTAAGAACTATCCTGTAACTTAACCCGAAGCATGCTGGAGCTGCTGTAGTGCTCCCTCCCCACAACAGCTCAAGATCACCCTCTTCTCTCTCTGGACTGTAAATCTGCTGTGATTGTTTCTCCCTCTAGCTCTGCTGAGCCGAAATACAGACATTAGGAAGTATTAACCTCTATGCTCCTGTAAAGATACATTTTAAATATATATATATATATATATTTTTTTTTTAAAAAAACCCTTCTCCACTTTCTGCTCTCCCCCCTTTCTTAATTTTGCTTTGCTTTTCATTCTCCTTTTACTCGCTTCTCCTCATTGCAAATTAATTTCTTTCCATTAAATATAATTTTAAATCTGGATGCAGTAAGTACATCAGTGGAACTAGTTTCTGAATCCCAAGGTGTTCAGGGAGGCAACTGTAGTAAGAGAGCCAGATTTCTGAAGATATACAAGATAATAATTGTAACATAGTAGAAACACCTTGCTGTCATGTCATGGAGATGAAACCTAGTTGTGGTAAGGATTTTTGAGACCTCTGATAAGGACAGTGTTTTGGATATAGAGAGGCATCACATATTTAAGTGCATCAAATTTTTCTTCAAGCTCAAAGGATTATCAGAATGTATTCAATTTCATGAACATGTAACTTCATTAAGTGGGAATAAAATGGGTGTCTCACACGTCCTAAACTGATTACAAATAGATTTGTATTTACAACTTTGACACTTCTAGTGTAGTGTTCAGAAAGGGGCAGTTATATATCTTAAAGTAGATACTCCTGGAACAGCTTTTCCCTTTATCTAGTCAGATCCCAAGTGATTTCTATTAAGGATACAAAAACTAAGAAAATGTTCAGAGGATGTTCCTTGGACTTTAAACTCGGGGCTTGAAATCCTTAAGTATGTCAAGGAAGGACCTGCAAGCTTTTCTGGTCACTAGAATACAACTATTCCTTTAAGCAAACTGCTTGAGGCATTAATGTAAGGTTTATGGGACTTTGCCTGAACATATATGTTTTGAACCTCATTAAATAATTTTGTGCAAACTTAATTAGTAATGAAATCAGATCTGAACAAAGCACCCCATGTCCAAGGAATAGACACAAAAGAGCATCGATCTCACAAGGACTTGAACATCTGAGGTAATGTCTATGATTGACAAGGAGCTAATATGGAAGGTATTTTTTACATCTGTGGTTCCTAAAAGTAAAATGAGGCACTGCAGTGCAATAATTTTCCTTTTTAGCTCAGTCAATAACCCCCCCCCCCACACACACACACACACACACACAAACAACAAAAATCCTTTAATGAACAATACTAGCACTTGGTCTCAAGTGAGTCAATATTTGATAGGACTGCAGAGGACTGAGGATGGATAAATGTTTGGTGGTATGTAGTGCAATGCTACATATGCACAGGTCACATCTATCCTCCTCCCCCCCCCCCCTGCATACCATTCTTGATTATTATGATTGCAAATAAGAGATATTTCTGACAACCTATATTGATAAAACACTAAAATCTCCATCTGCTCATGCTTTGGACCAGTACTAGAGTTTGCGAAGTAGTGCTCAGAGATGCAGCCTACTGTTTAAGCCCACATCTTTTCTTTTAAGGCCTCAGATTCAAAGCAGCTTCTATGGCAGCCTCTGGTGACACAACCGAGCTGGGCGTGGGTGACCTGGCACAGGGATTAGTCAGGTGTTGAAGGTGGCCCACAAATCTGGCTGGGTTGGAATTCCAGAAAATCATGCTAGAGAGAACACCAAGAGGACAGGGGACCAGAGTCAGGTTGGTTCAGAAGAAGGCCAGATCAGATAAACACCAGACTAACAGTCCATTGCAGAGATAAGTACATTTGTAAAGGCTATTTCTGATTTCCTCTTCTGGTTTAACTAGGGGTCATGGCCCAGTTGAAAGACCTGGAGATATCCCAATCAAAGTGTTGGGGTACGACCTGGGCACCAGTTGTGTTTCTTGGATCCCAGCCCCAGTGGATGTCTTAGAGTTTTTGGCTGGATGCTTGGAGCATGCTGATTTTCAGGACCTTTGTAGATGGGCGTTCAAGAACCACAAGGCCTGAGCCTTGCCTCCTGTTCTTGACTGATATCCGAAAAGAAAAAGGCTCTACATTATTATATTCATCTTTTTGGAAACCTACTTGTTTTGCAGATGATGGAAGCTAGTGGTAGATAGAAGGAATTTTCAAAATTCATTTTAAACTAAATAAGCCTACTTTTATTCAGAGTCCCCAACATTATGGAGGTATGAATAGGAGTGGGGGAGTTGGCTTGGAGAACAGGAAAAAAGTGAAGTCAAATGCGGTGGTCTTCAGGATAAAAAATTCTTAGAGCAGCTGCAAATCAGAACAGAGAAAAGTTAGAGGGGTGTGTGTGTGTGTGTGTGTGTGTGTGTGTGTGTGTGTATTTTTCAAATTTACATGTGATTCAAAACACTTGCTGCTCCATTAACCTCTATTTTTCCGGCATCTGTATTTTTCTCACTTCTATGCATATTTATTCACCATTTATTAGCTTCTTGCTATTCTCTTTTGCCTAACAATATTGTTGGAATGCACAGGAAAGGAGCAGCAGACTGTGCTACACAGAGCTCCAGCTTTTGTGTGCATATGTTTGAACCATTTTGCTGTGAAATGTGAAAATGCTTATGAATCCATTTAAGCAGGGATGCCCTTTCTATGGGCTTATCTGTATATTTAAACTTTTGATATGCAGAAGTGATCGCTTTATAAAAACTAAGCAGTAAGAGTAAAGCATCTTACAATTTGGGGGACGGGGGTGTAGCCAGCTAGAGCAAGTCTCAGGTCCGACACTGGGTTCCCAAAGTACAAAGGATGCCATGCAGGTATCTGTCAAGCACAAACAGTTTATTTCTTGACAGCTAACAGCTGTGCCCCATAGATGGAAGAACAATATAACAAAGAAGTGGCATATCTTACGTCCCTTCCTGAGTACTGGCGTTCCAGGACTGAAGGGTCAGGCGTTCAGACACGAATCCCGGGGCGTGAACGGGGGGCATGATCCATTCAGCCAGGTCTAGGGGGATCTTTCCACCTGGGAAGTCGATTGCCACCATCCCGAAGGGTTAACTGACAGCACACTTGGAATCAGGAGCACCCAACTGCATGCTGGAGGGCTATTCTCATTTACGCAAGTGTGCCTGAGGAAAACATTGCAAAGTGCCATCATTAGCAGGGAGGACCCACCATGTAGCCCCTGGGCCCTGTGTGATGGTTTCTGCAGCCACCATAGGAGCAGAGTCTCCCGGGCGGGGTAGTACCCAGACCCTCTGCCCAACCTCCTCCGCACCCTTAGGTATACTTTCATCAGGAGGCTGGGTGCTAGGGCCACCCTGACCCTTAAAACGCTCGTGAGAGGTACTGCCTGCTGTTAAGCAAGAGTTCAGATTACTACAGGCTTGCCTCAACACTGGCTTCCACCCCCGCAGAGTATGGGTGGGGGTGAGCGGTCTCATTTTTTTCCTTGAGGAGGCCATTACTGCACTCCATGAATCCTGCCACCTAGAGGTGGTATGGGATATGAAATATCAATTTGATGACAGCTTCATGGGCCCAATCCTGTACTGTGGTCTCTGTGAAGTGGGTGCCTCTGTCAGAGTAGATCTGTACCACCGGGCCATATAGTTGCAGCAGCCTGTGTAGCCCCATAATGGTACTGTGCTGGGGTTGCATGTCAGCTTGGGTTTACCCGGGAGGCCACTGTAGGTATCCTCAGCAACCAAGACATACTGGCAGCCCCCGGACTCGGGTGGTGAGCCAATGTAATCTACCTGCCAGGTCTGCCCAGGTGTATCTCCTTGTGGAATGTGACCTGGGGACAATTCAGACAGCTGTCGTTGTATCTGTCAGCATGTAAAACTACATTGCTCGATGGCAGTGCGAGCTTGATCTTTAGTGCAGGGAATACTGTGCCTGCTTGCCCACTGGTGGGTGTGGTCCACCCCTGCATGCCCAGTCTGTTGATGTGCCCAAGTAGCCAGGAGAGGCAGCTCAGTTTGATCGGGAGCAGTTGTCACTGAGCGTACAGCTGCTAAAGCATCTACAGCTGCATTCAGTTTCACATCCTCTCCAGGCTTTTGTGTGGGCATCTACATGGGACACCTGTATCTGTATGTGGCAGCGGAGGCCCCACAATTTCTGCCAAATAGGGGCACCCCAGACTGGGCGTCCATGAATCTGCGTAAAGGAGGCATGCCTCATCTCTCAGCTTTATTGCCTGCTTGCATGCCAGGTGTCCAGCCACTAATTCTGCTAGCTGGCTGGACCCTCCTGTGCCTTCTTTAATCATCTGTATGTTCTGGGTCTGCTGTAGGGCAGCAGCTCACCACTTCTGGGCACCCCCCCACATATCAGGCAGATCCCTCAGTGAACCAGGCAAACCGTTTCTGCTTGGTTGTGAGAACACTGTAAGGAGAGCCCCACACTGCTATTCCTTGCAGCAGAGACAGCTGCTGTGGGCTGGGTTGTTGAGCCTTATCTCCCTCTGGAAGCTGTGCTATTAACTCATGCAAGTGGGAAACCCCTGAGGGTCCAGGCTTAGCTCTCTCCTGGATGTACCACCTCCACTTTAACAGAGTGCTGGCCATAGCTTGACCTGACGGGGGAGCAGCTGTATCTCACACCCAGCTCATGATAGGGAGCTCGGGGCGAAGCAACACCTGCAGGTTCTGAGTGGCCTGCTCAGTATCTAATAATGCAAGATAGCAAGCCAGTACCTGCTTCTCAAAGGGAGTGTAATTAGCATTGGCCCCCGTTAAACTCTTGCTCTAAAACCCTAAAGGAACCCAACGTCCTTGCTGCATTTGCCACAGACTCCATGCAGCTTGATTGCCCTGGGCGTAGACTTCCAATTCTACAGGACCAGGTTCCCACGGCCCCAAGGCAAGGGAAGTTGCTACTGCTGCCTTTGCTTGCTGAAAAGCTTCCTTCTGTTCATTCTCCCATTTAAAGGTAGTCTTTTTCCTGCTGACCTGATACAAGGGTCTTAGAATGGCCTGCAGGTGGGGGATAAAGCCCCTCCAATAATCCAGTAAACCAGTCAAGCGCTGTGTTTCCTCTTTTGAAGAGGGTCGAGCTGCACTTAAGATCTTATTCTTTGCACTTTCTGGCATGACATGCTGCTTTCCTGTCCATACTATGCCCAGGAATTTTACATTCTCACTGGGGCCTTGAATCTTATCTCTGTTAACTGCCCACCCACGTTCCTTAAGGTGATACAGGATAGCATCCAAAGCTGCTTCTACCTCCTCTCTGGAGTTGCCTTGGATTAACACGTCATCGATATACTGCAGGCACTGAATACTAGAGGGCAGACAGACACGGATTTGATCCAAGTCTCAGGCAATCAGTCTGTGGCACAGAGTGGGGGAGTGCAGATACCCCTGTGGCAGCCGGGTGAACATACACTGCCAGCCTTCCCTGGTAAAAGCAAACTGATCTTGAGATTCGGGGACTAAGCAGATCGAAAAGAAAGAATTTGCAAGATCTATCACTGCTTTCAAACTTCTCCCAAACTCAATAGAGTAACTACATCCGGTACAGCAAGGACGTCTAGTTCCTTTAGGGTTTTAGAGCAAGACTTTAGAGCAAGGGCCAGTGCTAATTACACTCCCTTTGAGAAGCAGGTACTGGCTTGCTATCTGGCATTATTAGATACTGAGCAGGCCACTCAGAACCTGCAGGTGGTGCTTTGCCCGGAGCTCCCTATCATGAGCTGGGTGTGAGATACAGCTGCTCCCCTGTCAGGTCAAGCTATGGCCAGCACTCTGTTAAAGTGGAGGTGGTACATCCAGGAGAGAGTGAGGGTGCTACTCAGTTCAGGTTCCGGTAATCAATAGTCGTATGCCAGCTGCCATCTGTTTTCTTAACAGGCCAAATAGGACTATTGAAAGGTGACACTACCGGGCAGATTACACCCGCCCGTTCTAGATCCTTAATGGTGGCCATGATTGCTGCTGTTCCCCCCCCCCCCCCCCCGGGATACGGTATTGCTTGGTATGCACAGGGGGTGGGGGTGGGGGTACAACCATGGGTTCCCACTTAGCATTTCCCATGGTCAGTGCCCGGACACCAAATGCAAAGCATCTGCCTGGCAGGGAGAGTTGCAAGCCTTTTAACATATTCATGCCCAGAATGTATTCACCGCCAGTGTTGGCAATTACAACAGGAAAGATTGAGGGGGAGGAGATCTCCGATTCCTAATCGTAGGGTAGTTTAACTGCAGGAAGGTCAGGGCCTCCCAAATCTTAGATTACAACGGGCTGTCCCCTTTGTGGATTAGGGGTCCCGTGGATCAGTCACTTCTGCCCCAGTGTCCACTAGGGCAGTTACTTTATGTGGGGTGTGTCCTGCATGATAAATGGTATGGGGAACATATGGCCTTGGGTCTCCCTGTGTGTATCCCCCCTAGTGATGCGGATCTGGGGGACCCGGCCCAGCCCCTATGCCTAGTACCCCTGGGGTTGGGGAGCCTGTCACTGCTGTGGAGGCGGGGAGGAGGAACTGATGCAGGAGGTGGTGGTGGTGGCCAGGATCCAGGGGGTGCATTCCTGTCCACCAGGGGAGTGGAAGCTGGTGGACCTGGTCCCACAGATATTCAGTAGGTTTTCGATTGACTACTACAGGGGGGCACAAAGGAATTGTTCCTACTACAGGAGAAATAAAATGTCTGTTTCATGGAAATCCTACATAATATACTGTATTCCTAGAAAAGGCAGCATAAAATACATGAATGAGACCACACCTCCTAATGAGCCATCCTTCCCATTTGGTATTGCAGATGCTTAAGCAGTAAGCACATTGCTAAGTGCATATTACTCTGTGTAATACTCAGTATTGCACAACATTAACAAACATTAAACCTACATTTTCCCATAACTCAGAGTAAAACTGTGTTTCCTTTAGAAAATAGACGAGTGTTTATAAGACAAATAACTTGAAGTTAAGTTTGATAGCAGCGTTTAGACCAATTCAGAATTATGATGCATACTATTATGATTCCCTTTCAGAACACTAAAGGAATATCTAAATCCCCCTTTAGTAAGAACTCTGTGCCCGCGGCTGCACGCAGTAGGTAGTTTGAATTAAAGATCCTAATTTGAACTACCATTACTCCTCATTCCATGATTGCATGCCATGTATAGCCACGGGCATGGAGTTTGGACTAAGGGGGATTTAAAAATGGCAGCACTCTGGAACATGCAAATAAAGCCAGAGATATTTAAATCCCGGGCTTCATTTGCAACTCCGCTTGCTCTCATTACCCTACCTAGCTAGAACTAACGAGCTAGTACAGACGTACCTTAAGATAATAATGGAAACCTTGTTAGAAGTATACTTCCCCCAATAATGTCTGTGATGGAGACATTGAAGAGGTATTGATCTGAGATAGGAGCTATACTAATACTGATGTCTTCTCACTTGGGCTGTATCTAGACTGGCCTGTTTTTCCGGAAAATCAGCCACTTTTCCAGAAAAACTTGCCAGTTGTATACACTGGCTGCTTGAATTTCTGCAAAAGCACTGACTTCCTACTGTAAGAAATCAGTGCTTTTTGCGGAAATACTATGCTGCTCTCGTTCGGGCAAAAGTCCCTTTCGTGCAAAACTTTTGCTCAAAAGGGCCAGTGTAGACAGCTGAGATTTGTTTTCCACAAAAAAGCCCCAATCGTGAAAATGGCGATCAGGGATTTTTTTGTGCAAAAGCGCGTCTAGATTGGCCATGGATGCTTTTCTGCAGAAAGTGCTTTTGCGGACAAACATCCGTGCCAATCTAGACTCTCTGTTCCAAAAATGCTTTAATGGAAAACTTTTCCGTTAAAAGCATTTCCGGAAAAATCATGCCAGTCTAGACGTAGCCTTGATGTATAAGTGTGTGTAAAAAGGTAAAAATAACCAAACTGAAGCATTTTTTTTAAACCGATAGTAACTGAACAATAGAATGTTTCCAAAACCACTTTTCTCCATGTGGTACAAGAAAATAGTTACAATAATAGTTACAATAATGGAGCAAGAAGGAGAAAGAAAGGTTTTGTTTATACTTGCAAAGCAGAACACATACATTTAACGTTGTTTCCTTAACCGCTTAAAGCAAAACATACTGTTAAATGAGAAAACAGCATGCAATATGTATCTTCTCACCTCCCTTGCATCTGGAACAGAATTCTATTTAATGTTTAAAACAAGACAAAAAAACCCTTTCCTCTTTCTATTATTTTGGAAACTTCTGGAAGCCTGTCTGCTCTGAGCTGATTGCCTGTAGGTTACCTGTCTGTTCTGTCATACTACAGTATAACTTGTGAGCCAATGCAGAAAGAGTGGTTTTTATGACATTCAGTTGCAAAGGAAACTCTGTGCACAATTCATGATGTAAAAATGAATTATTTTAATAAAATTGAGTAGTCCCTTCCAATGCTAGAGTGATTGACTTCTAAACAAAATTTCTCAATATTTACAAAAATATTTAATATTAAACAGATGCTTCTGTGATGTTGTTTTTACCCATGTTGGGTAATACCATAGTCCATGAATAGACCAGTTACTTGGCCGTACACGAAGTAGGACCTGGTGTGAGAGAATGGCAGCATCTTATCCCCATAATGAAATGAGCAAAGTAGTATGATAGGTCTTTCTTCAACTTTTAATAGTATTCTTGAGCCCACTTGATCTGAAGAAAGACAAATAGAAAAAACATAAGGTAGAAAAAACAAACTCTTCTCAGGAAGTATGAACAATATATATTTAAATACATGACCCAGATAAAATAGTCACCTTATTGCTTAGATTCATTTTCATAATATTTGCTTTTGTGGCTAGTGTGGCAGTATATACACTCCCCATCACAGGCAGGATCCTTTTCCAGAGTGGGATGCCACCTGATTGGCCACGAGGTAGCTGGGCATCTTTACAGTTCCCTAATCTTCCCTTGTCTCAGGGTAACCCAGAGCCCATAAGCAGCCCTTTGCACAGGGCAGCATGCCCTACCAGCCTGAATCTCTAGACAGCCCTTGGCAGTCTCAGGGCAGCGTGGCCTAATAGCCAGTATCAATATACAGCCCTCCATTCAGGGGTGTGTGGTCTAAGGACCAGTCAGTATACATCCCTCAGTTCAGGGCAGAGTGGCCTAAGGGCCAGAGTCTGAAGGGCTGGGGCTAGCACCTTGGTAGGATGATCCAGGCCCACCCTGCTCCACCAGGGCCCTATGAGAAGCAGAAAGGACTGCCACTCCAGCCAAAAAACACCGAGAATACCTGGGTGGGAGAGGCCACTCCTGTACCCTCCCTAAGTTACTTCCTACCGCTTGGCTGGGTCAGCGTGCCATGTAGCAACCAGGTCTTCCCAGTCTCTGGCAGCAGCATCTTCCTGGGACTCTGCTGGGTTTATGTAGCAGCAGTCTTCTGGGGCTCTGGTTCCTGCTGTCTGAGTCATTGGCAGCTACAGCTCACAATCTGCAGCTGGAAATCCTTCTCCTTCTCTGGCCCACCTAGACTGAGCTGCTCTGCTGTCTTTTATACTGCCCCAATATTTGGAGCATGCCCAGTCTGGGGGAGGGGGTGGGACTTCCTCTGCCCTCAGTTTTAATCCCCCTCTCTTCCCCCCCGCCCCCCCATTACAGTGCAGGGTATGCACATCCTGTCACAGCTAGTTTGTCAAAGTTCTGGAAAATGGTGTGTTAATATTAGGGGTCTGTGCCCTCTGCTCGCTACCCTTGCCTACCCCTTCTCTCTAGCTACTTCCGTGTTGTCGAGAGAGCCTGTTGAGGCTGATGACACTGGGGACGTGATAATGTATTTCTGTTGCCTGGCAGGAACATTCTCTTGCCCATCAGGAGAAACTGTTTTTATACAGAGAGATAATTTTATTTTTTGTTTGATTTGTTGTAAGTTGAAAAAAAAAAAATCGGGTCATTTGTGACCCAAACTAATACCAATGCCAGGATTCAAGCTAGTTTAACTTTTATGTAATTGCATAAAAACAACACATGTGATTTCATATTACATTAAGAATAATTTAAAGAAATGTAAAGGCTGCATAAACTCCCGCAGTATTCTTCCTGAGGAATTTACAAGCAGCTTCTTATTTTGCTGTTTCACTGCTTTGAGGTGATGAATGATTTTGTTTAGCTTTCAAAGAGTCACATTTCTGATTCAAAAGATGAAAATGCTAGCATAAAATATTTCTAATTTATTTTATATGTAACTGTAGATAATACTGACTTTCCATTCTAAGTCAGATATGAAATCCACTTTTAGCATTCCACCAAAAATTCTTGTTAATCTCCCAAATTGGCATGTATGGAATGTGCTCAAAACACATTTTCTTAAATTTAGAGTTGCTTTTAAGGTGGACCTTTAATAAAGAAAAGGTAAAAAGAAAGGTGTGTTCTTGGATTGTGAAGTGTGTGTGTGTGTGTGTGTGTGTGTGTGTGTGTGGTTTTGGTTTTCTGGCCATGTGTTGCCTGCAGATATTGTCCCAGTGACTAAAACTGAGGTTATTCAATTTTTTTTTTTTTTTTTGTTAAATGCAACACATAAACAAGTTGGAGATAAAGAGTTCTAGAGCAGTAAATCAAGAATGCTGGGTGTCATATCAGAATTTTTGTTGGGTTGTATGATGATTAGGGGAAAGAGAAAAAATTAAAGGCTAATTAGATAAATTGGATGTATTCAAATTGTCAATGCCTGATAAAATGATAGAATGAATTAAGGAACTAGCTGATGTGGTGATTGACTCCTTAGCAATTACCTTAGAGAACTCCTGGAGGACTGGTGATATCCCAAAGAACTACAGAAGGGCAAAATAGTATCTGCATTTTAAAAAGAGAAACAAAGAGGACCTAGGAAATAGTATACCACTGAGCCTAACTTGAATACCTGGAAATGCACTGGAACAAGTTAAGCAGTCATTCTCTAAATACCTAGAGGATAGTAGAGCTACAAGGGATAGCCAGCATGGATTTGTCAAGAACAAATCATGCCAAATGAACTTAATTTCTTTCTTTGTCAGTGTTACTGGCTTGATGGATAGGGGGGAAGCAGTATACTTGATGTATCTTGATTTTCATCAGGATTCTGACACATTACTACATAACATTCTAATAAGCAAACTAAGAAAATGTGTCTTGAATTGCTATATGGAGGGTGCACAAATGCTTGACCAACTGTACTTGAGTAATTACCAATGAATTGGTCTCTCACTGGGAGGGTGTGTTTAATGTTGTCACTCCTGGATCACTGAGTATTTTATATTTTCATTATTTTGATAATGGAGGAGAGAATGTGCTTATAAAATTTGCAGATGAAACTGAGGTGGAAGGAGTAACAAGTACTTTGAATGACAGGATAAGAATTCAAAATGACCCTGACACATTGGAGAACTAGTCTGAATTCAGCAAGGTGAAATTGAGCTATGACAAGTGTACACTGCTTCATTTTGGAATGGAAAAAAATCAAATGCACAATTACAAAATGGGGTATAAATGGCTAGGCAATAGTACTGCTGAAAAAGGATAAGGTTGCTACTGTGGCTCACGAATTGAATACAAGTCAGCTATGTGATACAGTTGTGTGAAAGGCCAATATCATTCTGGAGTGTATTAACAGGAGTCTTGTAAGGCATGAAAATAGTCCTGCTCTACTTAACACTGACAAGATGTCAGCTGGAGAACTAGGTGTAATTCTGGACTCAATACTTTAGAAAGGAGATGCGAATAAATTGGATAGACTCTAGAGCAGAGAAACACAATTAATACCAGGTTTAAAAAACCTGATTTTATGAAAAATGTTGTGTGGTTTTTTTTTGTTTGTTTGTTTTTTAAGAAAACCCAGTACAGGCAGTCCCCGGGTTACGTACAAGATAGGGACTGTAGGTTTGTTCTTAAGTTGAATTTGTATGTAAGTCGGAACTGGTACATATAGTAGGGGAAACTCTAGCCAAACATTTCTCCAGAGCTCAGTTGTATTCTCCCACACCTCACTTCCTTCAGTCCTTTATTCTCAAGCTGAGGTGTCTGCTGAGAAAAGCCTCTCCGCGTCTCCCTGATCTGCTGGGGGGGGGGGGGGGGTGCTAGCTCCGTGTCTCCCTGGTCGTCTGGGGGGAAGCAGCTAGTGCGGGGTTGCCTCACCCCATTTGTAAGTAGGGATCTGATGTAAGTCGGATCCATGTAACCCGGGGACTGCCTGTACATGTTTAGTTTTGAGAAGAATTCTCGAGCAGACATAAGCCTTCAGATACATTAAGGGCTGTTTATAAAGACAACTGACCAGTTGTTCTCCATGCCCTCTGAAGGTAGGAGGAAAAAGTAAAGGACTTAATCTAAAACAAAAAGATTTAGGTTAGATAGTTGAAAACATGTGGAAAAATGATATGAGGGTTGTTAAGCTCTGGAATATGCTTTCAAGGGAAGTTCTGGAATCACCATCAGTTGAGGATTTTAAGAAAAAGCTGGACAAACACTTGTCAGGTTTGGTCTAGGTGTATTTGATCCTGCCTCAGCTCAGGAGGCTGGATTTGATGTCTTGGAGTCCTTTCCAGCCCTATGTTTCTAGGATTCTTTTGGTATTTCTCTATTTCAATTGAAAGTTTGATCAAACTGGATAGCTTCAATCTAGCTAGCTTGGGTGACGCTAGAAGTTTACACATGGAAGAATAGCCTTCACAGGGAACTACCTGCTTTAGTATAATTCTTCTGATGATCTTGGGTATGTCATCTATTTGCTAATCTGTGCTGAAGCCTATGCCAACATTTCTTCATTATTTTTCTCCTTGAATGACTTACCTGGTGCCCAAGACCTTGAGTTACCATTTCACATCTGGTGGCTTGTTTGGGCTGCATGGCATATGAGGCTTAATGTATTCACTTGGCTGTGATTGGAATACAATAAGAAATTTCTGGTACTACAGACCATAGATGATATACAGGAGAGGAGCTCCACTCCTAAGTAGTGAACAGAGAAGTATGATGAAGTGGAGTTGCAGACTGTGATCTTTGGACAATGAAGGGTAACTAGAAACCTTGTTGTTGAGATGACTTGAGTTTTGATTTCCCATTATTGAAAAATTAGTTTATTTTTTAAAGTTTAACCTTAATTCTGAATACTGTGGTTTACAAATACACACACTTGCCAGCTACAATCTTGTAACTCTATCTTGAAGAATATTCTCCTGAGGAAATAGCAGTATAAGGTAGGCCCAAATTCTTTATAGCTTCTCCATCAAGGAGCTGGTTGTTCAGTACAGGATAGAAGAGCTTGGTCTTAGACAGTGTGACTTGAGTGTTCCCTATACCAATAATAGATAATACTCTACTGCTGAGGTGTCTTTACTTAAATAATCAAATTAAGTGAATTGACAATCTAAGTGCTCCATTGTACACTGAAAGTCAGGCAGCATGTCCTAGTTTGTACCTATGCCTTTCTAATGAGACTCTGGAATATGGTATGTTCCAAAAACTGGTCCATAATTACCAGGATTAAACACTGGCATATTGCATTGATGCAACATAGGTATTTTTAATATGTATTAACATATTTTAAGCTAGGTACTTTTTTCTGAAAATGTATTCAAACTGATTAGTGGAAACAATAATCCTGATGAGGTATTGCATTTAACACAATTTTTGAGCATTAATTCTTTTAGGTGTCTTGCAATGCTGAAAACTGATAATACATCATGATTTTACTACTTAGTCAGGGATAGGATTGCAAAGTTAAATGTGGCAGATGACAGACTAGAGTTTGTGTGTTGTTGAAATAACTGAAGACCAAAGATGAGCTCATTAATGCGTATATTGTATTTTTTTATTTTAAAAGTTTAGATACCTATGATTAAAGGCCAGACTTCTTTTTAGCTCTGCTTACAATTTTATTAGCAGTTTTAAACAAGTTTAAAGTGAATTTAATACCCATTAAAAAGCACCAGACTAGCAGCAACGAAGCTATCAGCCTTTATGCACAGAACAGCTACAGCATGGGAAGCTGTAACAAAAGTTGACCTGTGCTATCCTGACATCACGTGTCTTTTCTTCCGGAGTGACGCTTATGGAGGAGGTGGGGTGGGAGGTTGAGAGGATAATACAGCTGTCTATCCAGCAACTTGATCAGGCTTGTTTAGTTCAATTGAAATCTTTCCATTTATTTAATGTGACTTGGATTAGGCCTTTAAACTTTAGCCTCCCCATTGTTAAAGGAGCTAACTGTGGTGTGAACATCTCTCCATTAAGAGTTGAAGTGATAGACCAGAGTTGTCTGTTTCATACAAAGTGATTCACAAATATTTTCAAAGTAAAATGTGTGAATTCAGTTGAGCATTAATGGAGTTAGATGCTTCACTCTTTCCAAGTTTTCAGATGGCCACAGGATATTGATAAAATGTTCATGAATCCCTTGTTTTCATCTGAGCTAGATTTCAACAGGTCACACGGATGAAAAGGTTGTGTGTCACATCACCAATTCCAACTGTCATCCATTCCTCAGCTGCTCTTAGAATTTTTTTCAGTCGTCATTCTGAATATTTTAATTAGTCTTACAATAACTTTTCAATCACTCAGAAAGTTCCAATAACAAGATACTTATTATACGTGGAGTGTCAATATGTTCCTCCAGTGCACTGAGTGTGGAAGGTATCCCGAGGAAAGAAAATAGATTGTGACCATAACATAACATTTAAGCAAGGAGGTTGATTTAAAATAACCCAGACAACCTTAATTCTGTCACTTAAATTCTGACAGTTGTCTTTGTTTTCTAATGTTCTTTTAATGGAATGTTTTGTGTATAATCATACATTAAGGGTTCTCTGTGCTATACAAAATGAAAAGGCACAGCTGCTTCCCAAAAGAAATCTGCTATACAAATAATGGGTGTTGCATATAAATAACATTAATAAACTTCATGAAATATTATGTAAAATATAATAAATGATGATTCCTATGTATTATTCATTTATAGTAACCCTGGTTTCCAGCTCTCATTCACATGGTTTTCATTGTTGAGAATAAAAATAATTTCTATGGATGGCAATTAAGCTTTTTTCCTTATTTGGGAAAAAAATGCATTTAGGTTCACAGGGAAAGCAAAAAGCCTCTGTCCCACATAAATGATTTAGGTGACTTTGGAAGATTTTACTCTTACTCTTTTCTGCATATTTGAAAACTGAAAATTAAATAATTATATCTGAATAGTTAAAGAAACAAGTTCTCTAGCTTGTAAAAGTGTGTTTTGATATTCTGTTTGAACTTCAGTCAATAAATTGAAGTTTTTCATCTAATTCATTTTAAGGTATGAAGTTTCTGTTTGTGTGATGGTGGTAGTTGTAGTTTTTTATTGTAGATGATGATTGTGTTCAAGGTTGTAGATTTAAAGTTTTTAGAGAGCCTTGACATTTCATGTTAGAAGCCTTTGTGCATATTGAAGCAAGCATAAATGAATGGTATGCAATTTCATCCTGGTCAATTAAGAAAGAAAACTTACTTAATTATCCTTGCCCACATAATGGAAAAGTTTCTTTCGGGCCATCTGGCATACAACTCTCTAAATGTTTTTTGGCTGTGCAGCCTTTCCCTGAGCACTTGATAGACTTGAATACTGGTGGTTCTTGGATAGTATATAAATATACTAAACCCTTCTCTCAAGATAACCTCTCACTTGCTTGGAACTCTAGGCGAAGTTTCTCACATACATGAGTTGCAATCCATGTCCGTTACAGTTGGTGCTGATTGTCATCAGCATCAGATGTACACAATAAGTCAATATATAGGGCAGGCTATCTCAGAGAATACTATAGGTATGTTTCTTTTATAGTATTAGCAAATTAAAATTCTTGCAATGTTCTTGAACACTACATTGTGACAGTTGTTTTGTGCATGATAGGTTTAAGCATATGCAATAGATGGGTTATTTAAGGTTCATTTCCATGTTTTGATTAAACCTCATTTATTACTCATTTACTACATCCAAGTCCCTTGGATGTTTTTCTTCTTCATTAGCCACAGATAACTCCATTAAGCTTTGACCAACATTGGAAAGGAAGAACCTAGGTGGCGTATTTTCAGTATGTGCCATTGTACAGTGACACTTAAAGAGATTAAAATTACCGAGGCATTCAGTAATGACAGTTTTATGCCAGAAGGTTATATTTACTAGTTCATTATTGTAAAAATTATGCAAAAAGAAATTAGAAGCACCTTAACCTTTGCTCTCTCTTCAGTATAATAAACATTTAGCCCAGGCAGAGAATCTCTTAAAATAAAAGGCTGTGCTTTTAAATGTATAAGTTTAAATTTTAGCCATCAATTTCCTGGAATCTTTTCTAAATCCAAAACAGACTACAACATCTTGTACTCTTATGTTTCTCTTAATGAGCTATTTGCCTTCCTAATACTTTACCAGGTGGCAAATGAAATACTTGGCATTTTTAATTTAAATTAAATTACTTTTACATTTAAATATATTATGCAATCATTTAGCAGGTGGCTAAAACTGGTAACTTACAAAAGCACTTGGCCAGCAAAATTGTGAAAGCTGAACTAATAATCTTGGATTTATGGTCACATTTATTATCTAGATGAATGGGATCCTCTCTGTTCATGACAAAGAAATTTGGCACTGTGCAATGGGGTGGCACTCGCCTCCTGTGAGCACCTCCATCTGGCAGAGGGCATGTGCCTGCATTGTCTGTCAGCCTTTTGGCTACTCATACCTGCAGCTAAGTCATACTCTGTGTGAAGTACTCAAAATCCCTTCTGGGGAACACCTTCAAGAAGGATCCATCTCCTTGCTCTCTTGTCTAGTGTCTCTCCTCGAGTTTCACCACTTGAAGTGAGTGGTGCTGCCATGGCTTCCCTTCCTGGAAACAGCTTCCTCAGACATCCAGCTAAGAAGCCTCACAAGCTGTGCTGCTTGAGCTCTGTCATGCACAAACTGCTGCTCTGTTTTGAAACTTGCTTTGTAAGTCTTTCTAGCCCTGATTGTGGAGGAGCCAGCCAGTTACACTAGCCTCCTGGAAGATTTATCTATGGCTGTTTTTCTGGGTGGGGAATAGCAAGACTTCGCCAGCAAATACTGTCACACCAAATAGCCTATCTTTTAGGACCCAGATAGAGAAATGTCTAAAACAAGTTCAGCTGGAGAAACCAAGTGCACACGTACTGTGTCTTGCTATTCGGATACACCACTGTTCTGTGCTGTCACGTTATCGTGAGATGCTGCAATCAAGAATTGAAAGGCTGTTAATGAAAATTAGGAAACTTTTTTGTTCTAATGAGCTAGCATAACTATACACAGTAGCAGGCCTGCCAATGTGGGGTGGAGGGAAAGGAGGCAACTACTCCAGGGCCTGTCTAGTCTAAAGGCCCAGGGCTCCTAACTGCTGATGGCAATAGCAGTGGCTGGAGCCCCAGGCTCTTTAAATCACTGCAGAAGGCCCAGGTGGCACATGACAGAATCCTGGGCAACAATGAAGGGCTGGCAGATGGAGGGCTAGCCCTAGCCCTGCCCCTTCCATCCTAGGAACTGCCCATTGCTGGAGCATAGATGTGATCACCCCGCCAAATGGACCAACAGTTCTATCCGCCATCCTGTGTGGTATTGCAATCATGGTAGCAACATAGACATGGTTTGGGCTATGTCTAGTAAAAACCAACATGAAACTAGTAGCATGCCCATGTGTACACGAGCAGGGCTATCCCATGCCTCAGTCATTGTGTGGACCTAATCTAGAGGTTTCAGATTCTATTAAGTTTTCATATTGGACTTCAGCCATATTTTTAACATAGCTGTAAAAATATGGGGTCATCTTTTCAAAGCTAGCCTCAAATTGCATGCATAGACAGTCCTAGGTACTTCTCATTTACATAGTGAAATACCCAACGTGGTGGTATGTATGCTATTGCATACTTAATTTTTAAAATCTGTCCCACAATCTCTCAGCCCAGTGTTTGTGAAAAGTAAATATCATTTAAGTATCTAATCAGCTGAATGGGAAATGGGGGGAAAAATGCAATGTTTAGATCACAGGAACATTAGGCTTTAGTAATAGAATATTTGGCTTGTAATTGGCTGGTATTAAAAGCATGAAACACCCCTGTTGTAGGTTTAAATAAAGTCAGACTGGGACTCTTGATCTGGAGTGCTAAAGTTATGGTTGGCTGAAGAAAACAAGGCAGCAGAGAAAAAGCATATTCAGGATTAGGTAAGTAAAATGACAGACATTACACATAGCATTCTGTTCCATTCAGATTAGCAGGTGAGATTTCAAGTGGAGCAGATAAGACTTTGCTTATTAATCTAATAAGACTTTGTTTTTTTGGTCATGCCCAGGACATCTATATATAAAAATCAAAAGAAAGTCATTATGCTAATATATTGCAACAGCTGAAATTAGAGTAGACCTCAAAATACCTATTTAATTTTCTTTACACAACAGGAATTTTGAAAATAGCTGTCCTTTAAGTAGTAAAGACTCTTCTGATATGAACCATAAATGTAATTCATTATAATGGATGCAGTGTAGCAACTCCAGCAATTGCATTACTAAGAAGAAATGTTATCCTTGAAAGATTTCAAAGCCAATTACTGAATGCCATAGAGAATCTACTAGAACTCTCTTTTTGTGGTGGTAATATCTGAACTACCACTAAAGGTTTCTTCTGTTTAGAAAACTTTCTTTTTAACAATGACTAATCTAAGTATTTCTATTTTTAACATAATATTTGGATACCGTCCACATGTCCCCCCAATTGACACAGCCTGGTCTACTGTGATCGAGCATGGATGGTCTCAAAAGAAAGTCAAAACATGTTTGTTATGGTGGGAAACTGTTAGTGGCAATCCACAGTAGCTCCATTTGAGTCCTTCTAATGGATATGAAGGAGCTATGGACACATTCGTGCTTCTCCCTAAGCCATGTAAACCAATTTTTTTTAGATGTGTTTGCGCATTTACCTGTTCTATCATGCAGCTACTTTTCTGGCAGACATTCTGTGAAGAGAGGAGCATTGCCAGCAGATGCCAGCATAAACCCAAGAATAAATCAGGCTCCTAATTCCGATATTACTAATTAATTTTAGGTATGGTTAATTTCTTTTCAGAATAAATTAATGGACCACAGACATATAATTAAAATATCCCAATCTACTTTTATGTACATGTTAGCTACAGTTCTTGCAGACAGATTGGTCAGAATGGATTTCAGCAGAGAAGCTGCAGAACTCAATACAGGATTGCACACTGAGATTAACACTTTAGTCTTCTCACCTTCATCCTGGATAGAGTCCATTTGGTCTTCTCCATACAGCTCAGTTTCTTTTGTTCTTGTAAACTATACCTCTCATCCTAGAAGATCCCCATGTTCTTTTAAACAAAATAAGAATGTTGCCAGTAACTTCAAAGGGGACAGGGATAGACTCGTAACAACTGCAAACACATGACATTTCAGTCTACAGGCAGTCCCTGGGTTACGTAAAAGATAGGGACTGTAGGTTTGTACTTAAGTCGAATTTGTACTTAAGTCAGAACTGGCGTCCAGATTCAGCCACTGCTGAAACAGACCAGCAGCTGACTACAGGTGTAGTCAGCCCGAGGCAGAGTTTCTCTGCCCCGGGCTTCCTGGAATCAGCTGCTGATCAGTTTCAACAGCAGCTGAATCTGGACGCCTGGGACAGAGCAGCTGGGGCACTGCCGGGTAGGTCTCTGCAGTGCCACACCTCAGCGCTGCGGGGACCAACCCGGCAGCACCCCAGGTGCTCTAACCCAGGTGTCCCTAAGTCAGCTGCTGCTGAAACTGATCAGCAGTTGATTCCAGGAAGCCCGGGGCAGAGCAGCTCTGCCTCGGGCTTCCTGTAGTCAGCCGCTGGTCAGTTTCAGCAGTGGCTGACTTGGGGACTCCTGGGGCAGAGCAGCTGGGGTGCTGCCGGATTGGTCCAGTAGTGCCGAGGAGCGGCGCTGAGGGACCAACCGGCAGCGCCCCAGCTGCTCTACCACAGGCGTCTGCGAGAAAAGCCTGGTCTGCTGCGCCCCCCCTCCCCCCCAGCAGACCATGGAGACGCGGGCAGCGGGACCGAGACGTACCACGGTGCAGCTGCAGGGGTCCTCTGTGGCTTTGCTCCACGTCTCCTTGGTTTGCTGGGGGGCCCACCCAGCAGACCGGGGAGACGCGGAGCAAAGCTGCGGATAACCCGGGCGGCGAGACCGTGGCACGTCTGGGCGGTCCCGTCGCCCGCATCCTCCAGGGCGAGAAAAGCCCCGTGCATAAGTCCGGATCCGACATAAGTCAGATCCGCGTAACTTGGGGACTGCCTGTATTTTTTTTTTTTTTTTTCCTTTTCCATTATTTTTCTTGTCCTATTTCCTGGTACCTGAGACTAGGACCTTGACACGTTACATGGGCTCTCATTAGCTATGCAGAGTCAGAATTGATATAATTTAGGGTTACATTGTCATTTTAAGAGGGACTATTTAGGACGTTTATTTATCTCCCTTAAACTTTGATGGCATTATAAATAACCACCTCCCTTAAATAACCATATAGTTGATCCACATTTATAAGAACCGGTTACTTTGCCACTTGAAGAATATATTTCACTAACTACTTTATTCGTTGTTCAAGTTTTTCCTTGTATAACATTACCTTAATTTGTTTTACAAATGTGACCATAGTGTACAAATAGTCTAGTAGCACTTTAAAGAGCAACAAAACATGTAGATGGTATCATGAGCTTCCAACACTCCCGTCATCTGAAGAAGTGGGTTGTGCCCACGAAAGCTCATGATACCATCTACATGTTTTGTTAGTCTAGTAGCACTTTAAAGACTATTTGGGTGGTTTTTTTTTTTTTTTTTTTTTTAAGTTTTCCCTGCTACAGACTAACTTGGCTACCCTTTGAAGATAATGTTATACAGTTATTCATTGAGCTGCAAATGCAAACGTTGAGAGTGAATGTTCAAATCTGCCTCTTCACTGTTACACACGTGCATTACTATAAAGTGTGTAATTGTGCGGATACATATTATGGTAATAATCCACTAGAATATTCCCTTTTAAAAATTTCCAGCTTGAATATATGTACATCAAGCCTAATATAGTATATTGATGCAGACTACATTTTACTGTACATGTGTAATAGGGCTGAATTTAGCTTGTCCATTTGAATGTCTACATGTGCCACTGAACATAGCATTTTAATGCAATGTGCAGTTTTTTAAAATTTCCTAAAGGTTTAATGGAACAAAGAAAACATGTTAATTACTAGGGCACCAGCTGATCAAGGGCCAGATCGCACTTATTCTTACCATTACTACACTGATTTCCTATTCAAAGATGTTTTAGTATTTCAGATTTGTTAGTGTCTCTAAGATTTCATTTATAGATGGCACTTTTATGCTAACATCAAATGCACTGGGGGCATCTTCCAAAGAACGCTGAAGTTAGTGAAAAATTGCCTCAGATTGCGACATCCTTGGATCAGGGGCTAGATGTGTAAAATATTATACATAATTCCTGCAGTTTGATAAACCCTTTATTCTTATTGTTGTCTCCTCAGGTTCTGCACTTTGGGTGTTTATTTCTAACTGCGGGGGGGGGGGGGCGACGACAATTGAAGGACTTGGAGTTCTGGGCATCTTACAATAAATTGAGGCTTTAATTCTATTGAAATTGCTTAGAGTTCTTACCTAGCAGTTTTGTTTTTCAGTTGCAAGTATATGTATTTTTTTTTTTTTTTTTAAACAAGTAGGGCCAGATCCTAAACTGAGTTCTCATTAAGATTAGAACGTGCCCATGCCAAGAAGTTTCCACATTAAGCTCACATGCTTACCAAACTGGAGGGGGGTGGGAACAGAGCTACCCTTCCTTTCCCTGGTCTTGGTGGTATAGATGGGACTATCAAGTACAATGTAAGACAAGCTTGAGCCCTCTTGGAAAAGCAAAGTAAAATACTGTCGACTAAGGATATGATCCAAAGCCCATTAAAATCATTGTGTTTTTCTGTTCACTTTGTAGAATCATACGGTATGTCTACACTACATGGTTCTGTCGACGGAGCCATGTAGATTTGTTTACTGGGCATAGGGAAATGAAGCATCGATTTAAATAATCGCTGCTTCATTTAAATTTAAATGGCTGCCACGCTGAGCCGATCAGCTGTTTGTCAGCTCAGTGCACTAGTCTCGATGCTCCGGTTGACATCAAAGGCATTTGTCCACCTCCCCGGTATTCCTCGTGGGATGAGGTTTACCGGAGAGGTCATCAAATGCCTTTGATGTCGGCCATGGAGTGTCCAGACTAGTGTGCTGAGCTGACAAACAGCTGATCGGCACAGTGTGGCAGCCATTTAAATTTAAATGAAGCGGCGGTTATTTAAATTGACGCTTCATTTCCCTATACCGGGTAGCTTAATCTACATGCCTCTGGCGACAGAGGCATGTAGTTTAGACATACCCTTAGAATACTAGAACTAGAGGGGACCTCGAGGAGTCATCAAATTCAGTCTCCTGCCCTCATGGCAGGAACAAGCACAAGCATAGATCATCCGTGATCTAAGGATGTCATCTAGTCCAGTGTTTCTCAACCTTTTTTTTTATAAAGTACCATATATATATATATATGTGTGTGTGTGTGTGTGTGTGTGTGTGTGTGTGTGTATATATTAAAAAAAAATACACATAGAGTGCTTGACAAATCACTGAATCTACTCACCCGATTTCAGCCAGTCGCCCCATTCACCAGCGGCACGGGTCTTGCGCATGCGCAGTGTGGGGCTGGCGAGTAAGTTTCGCTGCTGTTTGTCAAGGGTGTGTGTGTGTGTGTTTGTTTATTTATTTATATATATAAAAATAAATACAAAGTACACCCCAATACCTACTGTTTTCAGACGCACACAATTTTTTTCTACCATTGCAACACATTTGTTTAAACAACTTAATCATAGCGGTGTGGGCAATTACATTTTGGGGTGTTAAAAAGTACACAAATAATAAAGCGCTGTAAAACTTAATACAAAAATTTAGGTTTTTTTCCAAATTTCAGTTGTGTTCATGTACCCCCCAGACTTCTCTTGAGTACCCCTAAGGGTACTTGTACTACTGGTTGAGAAACACTGATCTAGTCCAACCCCCTAGCTCGAAGCAGGACCAAACCCAATTAACTGATCCCAGACAAGGCTTTGTCAAGCATGGCCTTAAAAACCTCTAAGGATGGAGATTTTACCCCCTTCCTAGGTAACTCATTCCAGTGTTTCACCATCCTCCTAGTGTATTAATTGTTTCCTTACATCAAATCTAGATCTCCCCCACTGCAACCTGAGACCCTTGTTTCTTAGAATCATAGAATACTAGAACTGGAAGGGACCCTGAGAGATCATCAAGTTCTGTTTTCTGCCCTCATGGCAGGACCAAGCATGGCCCATATCATCCCTGATAGATGTCTGTCTAATCTGCTCTTAAATATCTTCAGAGATGGCGATTCCACTACGTAGGCAATTTATTCCAGTGTTTAACCACCCTGACAACTGGGAAGTTTTTCCTCAGATGCAACCTAAACCTCACTTGCTGCAGTTTAAGCTTCTTGTTCTATCCTCAAAGGCCAAGGAGAACAATTTTCCCCTTCCTCCCTGTGACACTTTTTAGATACCCGAAAACCTTCATCATGTTCTCTGTCTTCTCTTTTCCAAACTAAACCAGCCCAATTCCTTTATCCTTGCCTTATAACTCATGTTTTCTAGACCTTTAATCATTCTTGTTGCTCTTCTCTGGACCTTCTCTAATTTCTCCACATCTTTTTTGAAATGGTGGTGCCCAGAACTGGACACAATACTCCAACTGAGGCCTAATCAGAGTAGAGTGGAAGAATGACTTCTCATGTCTTGCTCACAACACTCCCGTTAATGCATCTCAAAATTACGTGGGGTGTGTGGGGGGGGGGGGGGGGGGGAGTTGCAACAGTGTCACATTGTTGACTCATGTAGCTTGTGGCTCACTGATCCCTAGATCCCTTATTGCAGTACTTCTTTCTAGACAGTCACTTCCCATTCTGTATGTGTGAAATGGATTGTTCCTTCCTAAGTGGAGTACTTTGCATTTGTCCTTACTAAACATCATCCTAGTTCTCAGACCATTTCTCCAGTTTGTCCAGATCATTTTGATATTTGACCCTATCCTCCAAAGTAGTTGCAACCCCCCCTTCTTGTTCTGTCATTTGTCACCACTGAAAATAGCCTGGTTTCTTCCTCTTTGGAAACCCCCTTTCAGATTGTTGAAGGCTGCTATCAAATCCCCTCTCATTCTTCTCTTCTACAGACTAAGTATGCAGTTTCCCTCCGCTTCTCCCAACTCATGCACTTCTACCCCCTAATCAATTTTGTTGCACTCCGCTAGACAGTCTCCAATTTGACCATATCCTTTCTGTATCAGGGGGCCCAAACGGGACACAATACTCTAGAGGTGGTCTCACCAGTGATGAATAGAGAGGAATAATCTCTTCTCTCAATCTGCTAGCAATGCTCCTCATAAGGTAGCCCAATGTGCCGTTAGCCTTCTTGGCAACAAAGGGAAACAATTGACTCATATCCAGCTTCTCATCTACTGTAATCCCCATGTCTCTGTAAAACTGCTCCCTAGCCAGTTAGTCCCCAGTCTGTAGCAGTGCATGGGATTCTTCTGTCCTAAGTGCAGAGCTCTGTACTTGTCCTTGTTAAGAAAATTGTATGTGTAGAAAACAGGCATTTAGATTATAAAAACCATTCAAACAGGGCCTCCTTTAATATCTGAAAATATTGATATTATGAAATGTATTCCCATTGGTCCTCATAACAAACCATCCATTTTTGAAATAACATGGTTTGTGTTTAAAACTGGCTAGCATAAATGTGAATTATTTATATACTTGAAAACAAAAGAGTTTTAATCTTGGGTCTTTAAGTTTGTGATTCCTTTACTGATTTTTTTTTTCATAGAACTATGTTGCTCTGGTGTTTGCTCTTGTTCCATTATACAGATTTAATGTAGTAGTGATATACAGGTACTGTGTCAAAAAAACAACCCCCCCCCCCACTTTTACCTGTGGTGGTGAGATATTTTCAATGAGAAAAAGAAATACATTTGATCCTTTTACATTTGTGTCTTGTGACCAGTATACGATATAAAGCAGCCAACTGTACAGACTTACATGCCTTCCTGTTAAGGGCTTCCACAATGTATTGGAAATCCAGCATTCATGAGTTTTAACATAGAACCACACATAATTTAACCAGTGAGAGTGCTACACTGCTTTTTTATTTTTGCTCAAAAACCTCTTCTGCAATAAGGAGTGGAAGAGATCATGCAAATGAGAGCACAAGAAATGCTAATGAGCACTTCATTTGCATTGCCTGTGAACAAATTCCTGCAGTGTCTACGTAGCCTCAGCTGGACAGGAACAGGAGGGGCCTTTATAAAGCATAGGAGCCAAGAACATTTGGGAGTCAAGACATCAGGAAAGTAGTGTTGAGTCTTTCTGGTTGAAAAGAAGTTTGGTGGGCTGTCTGGCAAAGCCAGGAAGATGGAGGAGTCAGATTGACAGGTAAGGCTCGGAGGTGGAGAGAAGCTGTAAGGTATAGGATAGCTCAGACCTTGGCTGCTGATCAGATGGTCCCTAAGCTGATTCCTGGTATAGAGGGTAAATCTTGGTCCCCTGCTAGACTCTGGGAAGTAGCGCAGACAAGGCAGTGGGGAGCAGATGGCTTGGGACAGTTTGCCCCCAAAGGACTTTGCTTGGGGAGGGTCAAGTCTCAAAGAGGATATTAAGATCCTGAAATAAGAGGAGCTGCAGAGTGAGAGAGGACAGTGGGTGGAGAGAATGTTAGAGGAGGGCACAACACCTGGAAAGAGCAGTCAGGAAGATTGGACCCATGACAGATTCCTTTACAAGTGAAAGTTTGCTAAACTGGGATGCTGTCAGCACTTATAGCAGGAATACTTGAGAAATTGCTTTAAGAATAACTAATTGATGGCAAGATGGGATGCTAAGAAAATGGAAAGCCTGGGGTCATTGTGTAGCCTCCAAAGTAAATGAAAACAATAGTCAATATATGTGTCAGACAAAAGTGGCTGAGACACATTAAATCAGTGAGAGGTGATTTTGAAAATCCAGTTGGTGCCTAAAAATCTTTGTCTGGCCCCAGGTGCCTGATTGAACCTCGGGTACATGAGATCTAAACACAAACCCTATTGCAGTCTTCCACAAACTTCTCACGTGACTGGGTAAGTCAATTAAATGACTTACCCGGTATTTGTATCTTAATTTCTCTTGTAAAATGGAAGTAGTTTCCTATCTGATACAACTGTTTGAAAAGTAAAGTGTCATATCAGGCTCATTCCACAGTGATCTGATTTATGGTATAGGCCATATAACTACGTAGGTATCTGTCTATTCCCTGCTTTCCTTACTAAAGATGACTGTGTGACAATGTTCACTTTAATGTAAAAAGAGTAAAAGATCTACTTGATTGGGAACAGGCCCACAACTGACTAATGATAATACAAATTAAAGTGGGTGGTAGAATAATTTTACTGTACAGTATTACAGCACATCACTACTCTCTTCTTGTATTATCACACTCTTGGGTCACAAACATTCATTTCTTGCCATTTGCCTTTATTTCTCTGCTTGAAGATGGTACTGGAAGGTGTCTTTTACAATCTTTGCAGATTGTTGGTTGACGATATTCTGCAATATAGGAATGGTAAAATAATCCAAATGTTCAAACAGCATGGCAATGTTCTACAGAAGGATGTCTGGGAATATCTGAATAGCAAACTCAAACACATTTTTGTTTTGAGTAACTATAGTGGAGTCAAAGTTAATGAAAGCATTAATTTCTCTACAAGGCTCAAGAGAGAAGACTATTAACTGAACAACTTTTTCATTATGTTACTATTAATGTAATAGTCTTTTACAAGCTTAAAATAGACATTTCCCTATCGTTTTCTTTAAAGACTGCTCATTTGACTCTTCTTCTAAGAGTGCTAAAGTAAAGCAGCATTTCTTTGATTACATTAGTATTAATAATCTTGTTTATTTGATAGAGCTTAAAGATGGACTAGAAATAGATCCCTATTGATGGAGTAGTTGATTGCTCCTATCCTGAAGTGCTTAGGAGGACAGACAGTGAGGAAAGAAGTTCAATGATGGGATGGCAGCAAACAGTATGTTAGTTCTATGATTTCCTTTCCTTACTGTAGCTAGTAAAATTATATTTTGTATGTATATTTAAAAACTCTCAAATTCAGACTATTATTTTCAATTTTGATTGGTGCTGTTACTCATGTTCCTGGCCCTGACTGGAATATAGCTGTACTACCAGAGTTCTGCAGATTGTTATAAGCTAAAAAAATCTATCAAGATGTTGGCACTAAGCCTTTAAGGATGGGTGGGCAGCTGACGATAATGCTATAGCATAGCCCATCATGGAGGCTACAAATAGTCATTATTCTCCCGTTTGAATAGCATGTCTGAGGTGTACTAAACTGGGGAACAGGACACCAAATTTCTTCCAGACTCATATCTGCACTCAGAGGAACAGTGAAACTAACAGCACTAACCTACAGGATATAGGTAACTGCAAGAACACTGGGGAGTTGCAGCAGTAGGGCTGGTGGGCAGGGCACTACACCTCATCTAGCACTGTTTTGGGTAGGGCGGTATTATACCCAGTCTGGTAAGGACAGTCCCATGCCTAGCTGGCCACTCTCTTGCTGGTGTGGCTGCCCTGAGTGGTCATGCTGCAGTATAGCTGTCCCCCATGCTTGTTGTCCCCAGTGATCACTATGCATATAGCTCTCCCTCGAATCTGCCCCCTCCCTTTCCACGTTAGAGGAAACCAATCCCAGTCCAGGCACATCCCATTTTACAGGTACATCCAGACCCTGATCTTGCTCTAAGTTAGAATAAAAGGAAGTTTCATAGTAAATTTGGTGGGCCTAGCTTTTATCCTTTAGGAGGAGTTCTTGAACAAACGATTTAAAGGCAGATAAATTGATGGGGTCACAAACAGACAAATGCACAAACTCTGTAAGTCTCTTCTATCTCTCTATTTTACTTAAAATTACTTCACAAGGAAGGCGGCCTTTGGGACACATTTGCTTTTTTGACTTTCATATGAAGCATCAGTCAAAGACCTCTGCAGGAGACTAGTTTGAGGGACTGAGGTATGATCTGAAATGGCAAATAGTGTATTACTATGCTTTTCAGTTGTATCAGCCCTATGGGGGGAAAGCATACACTAACGCATAGCTGGCATAAAAACAAAAGGAGAATGAACAACATTTGATCACAATGTAACAAAAGAACCTCATGCCGCACATCACAGGTTAGCTATACAAGCAAGATGGTATTCATTTTATGCAGGTTCTCTGATCCCTTATGTTGTATATAGTTATATAAAAGATTGCAAAACATGCAGTGTTGACAAAAGAAATAAAATAGGTGCAGGCAAAATGAGCCAGCAAATCATGAAGAGAAGCTGAACACAGGAAAAGGGTTTGACACTAGTAAGGCTGGCTGTGAGCAGATACCAGGGAATGGAAGGAGGACTGGTCAGGAATCCCTTAGACAATGTCAATGTAATGAAAACCAAACCTTGAGGGAATAAACCCATTTCAATGGAACTTTCATTGCAAAATATTAAGTCCAAGATGAAATTTATGACTGGAATTAAAAGAGTTGTTTAAAACCCTGGAGCGGGGGAGAGACAAATGAACACCAAAATAGGCAAGAGCCTGATTGTCAGGACAATCACCTGGAATCTACCTTCATGTCCCTGGACCTGATTACCTGATTGGGCTATTGGCTTTTCTGATGTCTTGGTGTGTCCTGCTGCAGTTGTTCCATTTTTGTATGCATTAAATATTGGGACAGAGAGAAATACCCTGACACTGTATAGCAGGGCCTGTTACTGTGTCAGGCAAAGTGGGACCACTGTCTTGTTAGGGCTTCTGAGCACTACTGCAATACAAATAGTAATTTTAAAGAGGCTAGACTGTACAGCATTAGTAGGTACGATGAAAAGTGATTTGCTACTTATTTAGCTGTCAACCTCACATGCCTGTTATAACAAAGATAATGCAAATATCAGGAATATGTTTCTTACTAATTTTGCCACTTCAGTACTTAAACAAAATCCAATTGTTTCTTTAACTGCTTAGTTATATTTCTGACATCTGTCAGTCTTAATTGTAATTTTAAATCCTAGCCAACTTCTCTAATACTGTTATCCACCTGCCATACCTATCGCGGTGTGGTTTTTTTCCCCTAATTTGTTGATTTTACTTTAACAAATCACTTTAGGAGTCATGAAACTGATGGCTTTTAGCAGAAATAATGTGGGTAGAGAGAGATTCCCATAAAGCTCTGGCAAACTTATTTAACTGTAACTGCATCATCCTTGCTACTCAGCTGCTATGTTTCTACTCAGCAGAGAATGACAGCTTGATGCCAAATTGTTAAACATTTTGGGAGTTTGTGAAATAGACAAAATGAAATTCCTTTCATGTGGTGGTAACATTATCTCCAATTCTGACTTCAAGAGGTGCAGTGTGAGAGCATGACTCCTTTATGTAATTTTATTCCTGTGTAGTTGTATTCATGGAGGGTAACAGACTTGCTGGGCCCCTGGGCAAGGTGGGGTGGGGAAGGAACTCTGCTTTTGGAAAGGGCGAAGCCTCGGGCAGAAGGGGCAGGGCTGGGGAAAGCAGCCCTCAGAGCTGCCTGGGGCATTCTGTGTGGGGCTCTATCAACAATTTAAAGGGCCGGGGACAACTGTCCCTTTTATCCCCCTCCATCAGCAGGCTCAGCTATATTCTTTTATCAGGATTGGTTGTAAGAGTGTAAAAATGGGTAATAAAAAGCTGAATCAAAACTCACCCTCCCATGGAACTATCAGTAGCTAAATAACAGCCAAATGCAATCTGAGTTGAGTAGGAGTCATTTAATTATGATTTTCAGTGTAATGTCACGAATAATAACCATAGCTCTGCATGTTAATCCTGCATACGTCTTGAACTGAAAATAGGCAGACTTTTCAAATGTATGAGTAGTGAGCTGTGTTTAATGCTGAGTCTTGTAGTTTTGGGCTTTTTGCTTCCAAGTTGTCATTAATAAAGATAAACCAGCTATTTTATTTTGAGCTTATCTTGAATTAATTTTAGGGAGCTATTACTAGTTTGAAATAGGATAGTTCAATTACCTTGATAGCTTTTTTTTATCGTGGCTTTCTGATTCATGAATAGAGCTGTAGGATAGCATCTGATTTAATGAACTAAAACTTTGAAGTTTAGAACATACCTGACAATTGTTTCGCTGTTCAGCTATGCCCAAAGAAGGATAGGAGATATTTGACGTGGGTTTAATCAGGCTACAACTTCAGTATTAGATACCTTTATGTTCTTAGTCCCAGATAAGTCCAGCACCAGCTCAGCTTGGATTCAAACCTGTAATGTAGCTGCAGCCTTAATGAGGGGCCTGATCTTCAGAGAGGCCGAGCACCTGTACCTCCCTGGCAGTTTGTCTCTTTGGCTTTCTAATTATGGTAATACCTGGAAGCCCCATTAGAGGTCAAGGCTCATTGATCCGAAAAGAGGACCAGGAAGACGTATGAACAACATTTGATCACAATGTAGCAAAAAAAACTTATGCAGCACATCACAGGTCAGCTATACAAGTAAGATGTTATTCACCAGGAAGGCACGTTGCACCACAGAGAAGCAAAGGGCTCCCAAAGGACCATCGGGGCAGGGACTTAAGGCACTGTAAACTTTCACCCCCTACGCTGACCCTGGAAAGTGCTTCTCCCACTTCACCACCTTACTTCCATCTGAGCCAAGTAGCATTAAACAACGAGGCCCTCCTCCATCAGCCTTGGTCTGTGTGAAAAGGAAGAACATAACATAAGAACAGCTACACTGGATCAGACCAAAGATTCAGCTAGCCCAGGGTCCTGTCTTCTCTCAGTGGTCAATGCCAGATGCTCCAGATGGAGCAAACAGAAACAGATAATCAGTGATCCCGCCCCGTCCTCCTTCCCCAGCTTCTGACTAACAGAGGCTAAGGCACTATTCCTATCCATTGTAGCTAACAGCCTTTGATGGACCTATCCTCCATTTGTTTTATCTAGTTTGTTTTTTTTAATCCTGTTGAAGTCCTGGCCTTCACAACATCCTCTGGCAAGGAGTTCCATAGGTTAACCGTGGATTGTGTGACAGCTTAAGTGACTGTACCATCTCTTTTCAAAGCCTTCATTCCTTGGGAATGAACCAGTGATCATGCTGCCCCTTTTGCATCAGTTTTCATCTCTCTCTCCTCCCCCTCCCCCCCCAGAATTGTTTTTCATTCTGCCAGGCAGCCAAGAAGCTGCTGCTTAAAGGTGCAGTGCAATCATCTTTATTTAAGTGGTCCACCGATGCCTCTTGTTCTTGCAACTGCCTCTTTCTTTGTAATGGATTCAGTGATATTGTGGGCTTTTCTAGATTGTAACAAGGGCAAGTCTCACATAATTGACCAGTCCTTTGGAATATCAGTGTTTTGAGGGAAACTTTTTTTTGGAAGACTGACTAGTATGACTTTCCAAGTCTTTTTAACATATACATTGTAAATAATAATTAAAAAAAAAAAACTTTACAAACTAGAGAAGTGATCAAATCAACAGAACCAGATATCTTACTAGATCTGAGCCTGGCAATATCCCCTTCTACCCAGCAGACTATCTTACCTTCAACCTCTTAAAGGTTAGAGAGCACCTCTTTGCCAGTATTTATTAGTGCTCCTTACCCACCCCTGCTTGCAACCTTTTTTTTTTTTTTTTTTTTTAGTTGGGGGCTGCACACAAGTGAGAAGTAGAATATTTTTTGGAGGGGAAGGGGGAAGCTGGAGTGCCATTGTCAGCTCCCCAGTGCTGGGAGGGAATCCCTGATGCTTGAGAGCTGGATCCAGGCAAGCCGGGGACCACAGGTTCTCCACCCCTGCTTAAAATGCTGCCCCATGCTGGCCCTTCCCTACCCCCACCAGGGGCAAGCAACCTTGGCTTATTTTCAGAGGGTATGTCTACACAGGCAAACTGCTATTTCAAATTAAATTTGAAATAGCAGGGCACTTAATTCGAATTTGGTAAACCTCATTCTATGAGGAGTAACAGCAAACTTGAATTAGCTAATTCAAAATAAGTGCTGTGTAGACACTTATTTCAAAATAGGGGGCCTCCAGCCTTCTCAGGGTGTCCTGGTGGCCACTCTATCCTCAAGCAAGAACACTCCTTTCCCTCTCCTACCCTCCCCGGAGCCCTTAAAGGGGTAGACTATGGCCACAGTGCCTGTGCCAGCTCCAAGCCTGCTGGCCCAGAGCCAGCAGTCACTGCCCCTGACCAAGTGGCCCCAAAACATGAGCTAGCAAGCTACGTGCAGACAGCTCTCCACTGCTCCCCAGGAGCAGTCTGCCAGCTTCCAGGAGCCTGTCAGGGCCCAGAGAAGGTGGGCGCCTTCCTGGTCCAGGGCAGAGATCAGGGTGGACCTTACTCAGGTTTGGGGGGGATGCCCCCAACATCCATGATCTCTGTACTAGATGGACGAATGTGGCCGTCTATGGCAGGATAGCTGCCAGCCTGGATATCAAAGGCCACATGCGATCCCAGGAGCACGTTTGTATAAAAATCAAGGTGGTCTGGCCAGACACCCCCCAACCCTGAGCTTCCCCCTCCCTCTTCTTCCGCTTGCTTCCCCCTTTTAGCTCCCTCCTCCCAGGTTTCCTCCTCCCCTCTCTCACCTCCTTTCCCCAGTCTCACCAGAGTTTCATCCCTCTCCCCCCCCCCCCCCATACACCAGTTTTGTTAAATAAAGAGAGTTTGTGTATATGAAAATGTGTATTTTATTTGACATCAGGAAGCGGGGTTGGCAGGAAGGGCAAGTGGAAGGATGTGAGGGAGGAATGAGGCACAAGCTCCCAGTGGGGCAGACCAGGGAGGCTCTGAGTGCTCCTCAGGGTGGAAGCTCTCCCACAGGGCCTCCTGGATACTAACAGCCCCCCAATAAACCTCCCAGATGGTAGCCTGCAGAAAGTGCAGCCAGGCTCGCAGCAACATATTCACGAGAAGCACCAGCGTGCCCAGGAGCAGCTCTGGCTCCATGTTGCAGAGTGCTATGGTGTCCCGAGTGAGGGCAACCAGAGCACTCTGAGACACACACACAGACTCATAGACTTCAAGGTCAGAAGGGACCATTATGATCATCTAGTCTGACCCCCTGCACAGTGCAGGCCATGGAATCCCACCCACCCCCTCCTAGAATAATCCTCTCACCTATATCTTAAATATTGAAGCCTTCAAATACTTTGAAGACCCCAAGATGCAGAAAATCCTCCAGCTGTGATCTGTACCCCATACTACAGAGGAAGGCGAAAAACCTCCAGGGCCCCTGCCAATCTACCCTGGAGGAAAATTCCTTCCCTACCCCAAATATGGCGATCAGCTAAACCCTGAGCATGTGGGCAAGACTCACTAGCCAGACACCCAGAAAGTTCTCTATAGTAACTCCTATCATCCCTCCATTAAACTATTTACCACTGATAATGAATGGTCCGTTAATTACCAAGATTGTTACCTCATCAAATCATCCCCTTCATAAACCCATCTAGTTTAACCTTGAAGCCAGATAGATCTTTTGCCCCCACTACATCCCTTGGAAGGCAGTTCCAGAACTTCAGTCCTCTAATGGTTAGAAACCTTCGTCTAATCTCAAGTCTAAACTTCCTACTAGTCAGCTTATATCCATTTGTTCTTGCATCCACATTGGTATTCATCTTAAATAATTCCTCTCCCTCCCTAGTATTTATCCCTCTAATATATTTAAAGAGTGCAATCATGCTTTGCTGTCCCTGAGTGAGGCAGGCAAGCAAGCAGGGACACCTGGGAACCGGCTGCCCGTGTGTATGTGTCCCCCTTGAAGCACAAGCCTCCGATTGTGTGGCTATTGCCTGAGACTAAGACACTCCTGACCTGATGCACTATCCCTGATCTGGTTCTGGCTAGCCTTAAAGCCCACTCAGTGTGGACGCACTATTTTGAATTAGCAAAATGCTAATTCCAACTGCATTTTGTGTGTAGACACTTTAATTCTAATTAACTTAATTCAGATTAACTATTTTGAATTAAGATAACTCGAATTAATGCTGTCGTGTAGACATACCCACCGTGTGTTTCCCTCTAGTCCTGTTTTTCTCTGAAGTTCTGATGTTGGCTATCAAAGTGAATGGGTTCCATTTTTCTGATAAGAACTCTCTTAATCGGAGACTTGACTGCTATATAAGAGGTCAATTTTCTTCCTGGACACTGGAGTTGAGGTTGCTAATGAGCAGTGTTCTGGATTATGATACAGAAATCATTGCCGTTTCACATAAAAATGTTCTATTAATACAAGAGCCCATATGGTCTAAATCGGAGGCTCCTAACCATTTTTTATACCACAGACTGGCAAACTCATTCAAAAACCATTGGTGGACCAGCACTGAAATATTTCCATGTTCATTATGGTAATTAATTTGCAAATGTATACGTTCATTGTGGTAATTTTAGCCCCTGATATATCAGGCCAAGTGTAAGGCAGGAGGACATGATGGTTTTAACAGAATTTTGAAAAACTGCTACATGCGCACACACACACACACACACACTATAAAAAAACCAATGAAATAGATGCTAATGCTTGTTAAAGAGCATTCTCCAGTCCAAACCTTCTGCCTCAATTGCACCAGATTTAGAGACAGTACTAATACATTCTGCACAGTCATATTTTTCTGTGCACTTAATGCATAAAAATGTGTGTACTTGATGGCTGGGAGCAGCTGGAGGCCGGGGGAGGCTCCCATAAAGCTAGGAGGGAGGAAAATGGGGTTGCGGGAGCAGCTGCCTTTCACCTGGTGCTTGGCCCCGCCGGCCAGGGCAGCCACTCTGCATGTGGAGCTTAGCCCTACCAGCCGGGCCGCATAATGATTGCTGGAGCTGGAACTGGGGTTGTAGTGAGGATGCTCCTGTATGGACAGCCGCAGGCAGAGCTAAATAAAAACTGGGGCGTGGCCTGGCCATGTGCCACAGCCTGTCTTCATGTTGTCTGAGCGTCAGGTACTGTTTACCCCACCTTTATGCAGCAGGGTTTAAGGAATGCTCCTCTAGTTCCTCTGCTTATCAAGGCCATTGATTTATATAGTGGTTTTGTGGCCTCTAGATTTACTGAAGTAAAAGGGAAAGTCTCATCAGTGCTTCCTGGGGCTATAATGCACACTTGGGTAAAAGTGTGTGGGTACTTACCGAGGGCAAGGTCATTGAATTGTTTCCTACTGTCCCTGCTGAAGAAATAGCAGGTTGTGTGTATGAGGGGAGCAGAAAATGGCCACTTCCGATGTGCTCTCAAAATGCCCAGTGGATTGTCCCTGAAGCTGAAAGTTGGAGAGTAGAAGGCTTCATTGTGGAGTCTTAGGAAGACATCTATCATAAACACAAAGGCCGTGTCTAGACTGGCCAGCTTTTCCAGAAAATCAGCCGATTTTCCGGAAAAACTTGCCAGCTGTCTACACTGGCCGCTTGAATTTCCACAAAAGCACTGACTTCCTACTGTAAGAAATCAGTGCTTCTTGCAGAAATACTATTCTGCTCCCATTCAGGCAGAAGTCCCTTTTGCGCAAAGCTTTTGTGCAAAAGGGCCAGTGTAGACAGCTTAGATTTGTTTTCTGCAAAAAAGCCCCGATCACGAAAATGGCGATCAGGGCTTTTTTGTGGAAAAGCGCATCTAGATTGGCACGGACGCTTTTCTGCAAAAAGTGCTTTTGCGGAAAAGCGTCCGTGCCAATCTAGACGCTCTGTTCCAAAAATGCTTTAATGGAAAACTAGACGCAGTCCAAGGGAAGAGCCAGTGTGCTGTTCATTTTGGGGCAGATAAGGGTGGAGGGGGAAGGGTCCTGGACTATCTCAATCTTGGAAATTTGGAATTACATTAAAACCTACCTAAAGTGGTGTTTTTTAAATTTAGCTTCAATTTGAACAATTTACACACTCCAACTCATCTGGTGAAGTAGGCCTTACCCACCAAAGCACATATATTTGTTAGTCTATAAAGTGCCACAGAACTGCTCATTGTTTTAAAAGTTAGGCTAAGATGGCTACCCCTCTGAGACAATTTACATATTTCAGTAATTAGATACTTATGGTTCTCACCACATAGTATCTGCATACTTATTGTGAAGAGAAGAGTTCTGAAAGATTTTTTTAAACCATTAGTAGAGCATCAAACTCCACATGGCCACTGACTGATTTAGCTCACATCTTTAAATCCTGATTGGAGGACTGCAGTAACTAAGCCGTAAGTTAATCGTTTATTACAGAAATGGGTAGATGAGATTCTATGGCCTGCAAGGTGGAGGAAGTCAGACTAGATTATGATGGTTATACTTTCTGGCCCAGGTGGAGGGGGATCCATCCACCTGACCATTTATTGTTCTGCCTAGTTCCACTTAGCGGGCCAGCACAGGTACCTGCTGCCACAAGTGGTCCAGCCCTCCCTGCAGCACATACACTTACTGTGAAAACAGCACAAGGCTGGCAAGCATACTTGCATTTTTGACTATCCCTTTCATAAGTGACGATGGGGAAGGCTGGGTGGAGCCCTACCTCTGCCTCACTAGCTCTGCTTCTTCTGACAATTTGCTCCAGCATTGCACAATGATAGGAGTCATCCCATACAGTCCCAAATTGAAATTCTCCTGTAATCCAGAAGCAGTGCCTTCTGCATGATTAATGCAGAAAGATTTTGAAATTGATTTGCAAAATTACACGTTTCAGCACGTTCCATTTGATTTGTTTAGTTAGTCAAAACCCCCAACTAAAACAAAGGAATTTACACAAGCTTCTGTGAGGCAGGCAAGTATTATTATCCCCTTTTTTTTGGATGGAGAAACTGAGGCACAGGATAAATAAGTTCCTTGTCCACTATTTCTGTTTTTGTTTTTAAAGTAGTGGAAAAACTCCCCTTGAGACCAAGCCTTAAAAGATGGGTGCAGTGTCACACTGGAAGTCTGTGACAGGAAGGCCACTGAAAGAACCCCTCATCTTCATACTTCTAGCAGAGGGGAGCACGAGCCACTGGCTGCACTGAGGTGGGGAGATCACCTGAAACCCCAGCTTCCCCCAGTACGGGAACTCCACAGTGAGGCTGCACATATACTTTGTTAAGGTCAAGGGCTGGCCCTGCCCCTCTGTACCGGGTGTTGCTGGGTAGGCTCAGCTCAGCATGAGCCAAGTGTGGAGAGATTATTATGGAGGGATCTGGGTGTGAGTGGCTCAGTGGCAGATCTGGATGCAAAGGGTTTTGGTGGGAGGTTCTGGTACAAGGGCAATGGGACTCATATTGAGCTCAGTAGAGGAGTCAAGAGGAGGTGGGGCTTGGTGTGGGGTCTAGGTGCTGAGGAAGTAAGACTTCATTTCTTAGAGTAGGGGGTCCAGGTGCAACTTTCTGGGGCTCAGTGGGCTGAGGGTATGGAGAGCTTGTTGGATAAGTCATAAGAACAGCCATACTGGGTCAGACCAAAGGTCCATCCAGCCCAGTACCCTGTCTGCCAACAGTGGCCAATGTCAGGTGTCCCAGAGGGAGTCAACTGAAAAGGTAATGATCACACAATCTCTCTCCTGCCATCCGTCTCCACCCTATGACAAACAGAGGCTAGGGACACCATTCCTTACCCATACTGGTTAATAGCCATTAATGACCATTAATAACCTCCATGAATTTATCGAGTTCTCTCTTAAACCCTGTTATAGTCCTAGCCTTCACAACCTCCTCAGGCAAGGAGTTCTACAGATTGACTATGTGCTGTGTGAAAAAGAACTTCCCTTTATTTGTTTTAAACATGCTGCCCATTAGTTTCATTTGGTGGCCCCATCTCTTATATTATGGGAACAAGTAAATAACTTTTCCTTATTCACTTTCTCCACACCACTCAGGATGTTATATGCCTCTATAATATCCCCCCCAGTCTCCTCTTTTCCAAGCTGGAAAGTCCTAGTCTCTTTAATCTCTCCTCATATGGGACCCGTTCCAAACCCCTAATCATTTTAGTTGACCTTCTCTGAACCTTTTCTAACGCCAGTATATCTTTTTGGAGATGAGGAGACCACATCTGTACGCAGTATTCAATATGTGGGCGTACCATGGATTTATATAAGATATTTTCCATCTTATTCTCTATCCCTTTTTTAATGATTCCTAACATCCTGATTGCTTTTTTTGACTGCCGCTGCACGCTGCATGGATGTCTTCAGAGAACTATCCACGATGACTCCAAGATCTTTCCTGATTAGTTGTAGCTAAATTAGCCCCCATCATATTATATGTATAGTTGGGGTTATTTTTTCCAATGCGCATTACTTTACATTTATCCACATTAAATTTCATTTGCCATTTTGTTGCCCAGTCACTTAGTTTGGTGAGATCTTTTTGAAGTTCTTCAGTCTGCTTTGGTTTAAATTACATTGAGCAGTTTTGTATCATCTGCAAACTTTGCCACCTCACTGTTTACCCCTTTCTCCAAATCATTTATGAATAAGTTGAATAGGATTGGTCCTTGGGGAACACGACTAGCTACCCCTCTCCATTCTGAACATTTGCCATTTATTCCTACCCTTTGTTTCCTGTCTTTTAAGCAGTTCTCAGTCCATGAAAGGATCTTCCTTCTTATCCCATGACATCTTAATTTACGTAAGAGCCTTTGGTGAGGGACCTTGTCAAGAGACCTTGTCAAAGGCTTTCTGGAAATCTAAGTATACTATATCTACTGGATCCCCCTTGTCCACATGTTTGTTGACCCCTTCAAAGAACTCTAACAGATTAATAAGACATGATTTCCCTTTTCAGAAACCATGTTGACTTTTGCCTAACAAATTATGTTCTTCTATATGTCTGACAATTTTAATCTTTACTATTGTTTCAACTAATTTGCCTGGTACTGATGTTAGACTTACTGGTCTGTAATTGCTGGGATTGCCTCGAGAGCCCGTTTAAAATATTGGCAATACATTAGCTAGTCCAGGTTTAGGGGAGCAGGGCTTGTCAATGTGAGGGTTAGATGGGCCTGCTTAACCATGGAGCCCCAGCTTGTGCTGAGATGACACTGCATGCCAGACTCCTGCTCCCTCCCAATTCCTCATCCCCTTTCCTTCTCCATTTCCTTCACTCCCCATTCCTTCCCCGCTGCCTCTTCCTCCCACCCCCACTTCCTCACCCTGCACTTCTCTCGTTCTCACCCACACCCACCCAATTCCATTGCAGAGCCCAGAAGACTGGAATTATGTGGGGGAAATGACATGAAGAGGAGGGGATCGGGCAGCTATCTCTGCATGGCTCGTTGGGCTAGGCACCCCCACTCCACACACTAGCAAGGGTGTGGGGAAGGGGCAAGGGGAGAAAAGTCAGCAGCAGGTTCCCTAGCAATTGGGCTGGGAAAGTCAAACCAAACACACCCCCACTCCACACACTAGCAAGCAGGGCAAGGGGAGGTGGAGAGGAACCAACCAAGCAGGGAGAGTGCAAAAGAGAAGGGGGCAGTAAGAAGGAAGCCCAATTTTCCCACCCTGGGCCAAGGTTCAGGGATGGAGCTGGATAGGGTGAGGGGCCAAGCACGCAGGGGGCTGAGCAGGGACAGAAACTGGCAAACAGACAAGGCAGAAGCAACAGGAACACCGCAAGCTGGGTGGGGTGGTCTGCAGAGCAGGGCAAGCAATCTGCTAGCGCTGGCGAGGGGAATGAAACTGAGGCTGCTGTAGCAGCAGGGAAACCCCATGTGTTAGTGATTTGAACCTTGTGTCCATGCCATACAGGTTCAGGGGTGGGCTGCTGAGGAGGCTCCCTGCTGCTTATTCTGCCTTCCCAGCCACCCTGAAACCTTCCCGAATCCCACTAAACATCCATTGCCACCCCATGTGGCAGTTGGAGACAGGGGGGCAGGGCCAGCTCAGCTCCAGCTTAGGGTAGACTGAGCCTTGTTTTGCCTTACAGATGAAACATCCATGGGACTATGAATTCTCTACTGGTATAAAATCCCTGGGGCAAAAAAATAGGTTGACACCTACTTATTGTAACCCACACACCTAGTGGATGTGGTTTACTGTCCCAAATTGTGGCACTTAGACAATTTACACTGGGAAATAAGAATGAGTGAGTTCTACAGCTGCGGTGGTTACATGATAACATTTTAAATCATATTAATGTTGGCACTCCTACAGTTTTGTGAGAAACAGCAAATCACCATGACATGCACTGTATGATAAATATAATCAAACATGACAATTAACCATCACTTGGATCAGTTACAAACTGAGACTGAGCAAGGAGCCCTTAACTATCAGTTTGGCAGGTAAAGATATTTCTGGGTCTGCACGTAGTGGTGTGGTGGTTGTACCGTGGCAGAGACCTATACTAGATATTTCTTGCCTGAATTCTAGACATTCAAAACCCACGTAACTGACAAAGTTGTCTAAAAATAGTTCACATGCATTGTCATAAACAAAACTATAGATGCCTGTAAATATATATTTAAATGCTGCCAAATGCTAATGTAACAATAGAAAGAGCAGTCAAACTAAAATGGACCATAAGACTTTTTTTAAAAAAATTATCTAGCATAACAGGCTAGCATCAAAAGAACAAAATCTATGCTATAATTCTCCTCCAGCTGAATAAAAAGCTTTCAGTAATCTATCTAGCAACATAAGAGGCAAAGCATATGAGGAAGATGTCATGCTCATTTACTGACTCAGATGGACCCAAATCTGACAGACCACACTAATTCCCCATAGCAACTGAGAGATCAAGCACTTTCATTCAGATATGAAACATACATATTGGCTTCTTTTGAATGTTGTTTTCTGATCAGCTAAAAGATTTAACCTCTCACAAACACTTTCTCTTCCAGTGAGTAGTGCCAAACTATCAGGCTAGACTTTGATTCAATGAATTACTTCAAACATGTCTCTAATTTTAAGCATTATATATGCACAGTCCTATTAGTCAATAGAACTGTGCATGGCTTCGACACATAATTGAATATCCTGCTGAAATGGAGACTTCACTAAAGAACAACATTGTAACAAAAGGTCTATTCCTAACAGGAGTCCTTGGCCAGCATAGAAAGAAAACCAGGCATATCAATTTGAAGGTCAAAGAAGTAGCATGGCAGTATTGGGATTCTAAGTATAATCCTACTTGAAGCATCATGTGCTTTTCTGCTATGAGGTACTGGGTTCCAGTCTACGCTTTGGAGGGGAGTATGCTACAGTGGGCACAGACTCTTTGCCTATTCTCTTCAAGCTTGACTAATTCTTCACCATCCTGTCTTATCCCTTTAACCCACCCAAGCTCCACACACCAGTCCCTGTCTCCACTAATCCAGTTTCTCGTCCCCATCTCCTTGCCCAGCAAGGCCCAATTTCTCTCCTTTGGAGCCTCAGTCCTACTCTCCCACTCTTAGGCTATGTGTAGACTACAAAGGTCAACTGGAAAAAGAAACGCAATTGCGGTATGCAAATTGCATCTCTTTCTGATTTACTTCCAAAAGAGGCTTTTTCAAAATTTGGCCCGTATACATGGGGCCAGATTTTGGGGAAAAAACCCTCTTTCAGAACATCCCCCCCCTTCCTCGTAAAACAAGGTTTGCAAGGATGTTGACAAAACGCGTCCATTTTTCTGACTCTCTTTTCCAGAAAAGCGGACCTGTTCCTTGGATGCAGCAGAGCTTTTCCAGAATACCTTTGTGGTCCGGGATAGCTCTGCAACTTTTCTGGGATAGCTCTGCTGTCTAGACATATCCTTAGTGTCCTTTCCTAGTCCCGTCCAGCTCCCTCCCATCTCCTTATCTGTAGACTCCTAGCACAGTCAGTGCCAGTATTACATCTCTCATCACCTCCTCTGACACTGACTTTAACTCTGACCACCTCTTCCTCCCCACTTGCACCTACTGCTGTTTGCCAGTTTCTGTCTCTGCTCAGCCCCCTCCATGCTTGGCCCCTCACCCTATCCAGCCCCCATTCCTGCACCTTGGCCCAGGGTAGGAATAGTGGGCTTCCTTCTTGCTGCTCCCTTCTTCTCTTTTGCACTCTCCCTGCTTGGTTGGTTCCTCTCCACCTCTCTCTGCCCTGCTTGCTAGTGTGTGGAGTGGGGGTGGGTTTGGTTTGATTTTCCCAGCCCAATTGCTAGGGAACCTGCTGCTGACTTTTCTCCCCTTGCCCCTTCCCCACATCCTTGCTAGTGGGTGGAGGGGAGTGACTAGCCCAAGGAAACATCATCTCTGTTTCATTCTCTGGCCCCTACTCCTAGACTCCAGCCAGTGAGGCTAATGCCCCATATTTCCCAGTCCCCTTCTCCTCTTCCAGCTGCTAGTGCTAGTTTGCTTCTTGCCCTAGTAGCTTCCCCCTGCCTCCCCTGTGAATCCATTTCTTTTCCATACAGATCAGATTGAATTCTCCTTCACATTGTCTGGGCCGGAGAGAAGGATAATTGAGAACACAGAAGTGTCAGGCTCCCTGCTCTCACCTTCTATGACAGACCAGAGCTGCAATTGTAGAGGAAAATTTGCTCAGCTCTGGATTAGAGCACGCCCAGTGCAGACTGAGTTTTCTGAAAATTTAAGTTTCTGGGAATCATCTGCAAGCTTTTTAAAACTTATTGCATGCCCAGTAGAGAAGACTGTTCAAGAATTTGGCCCCGATCCTACAAAAAATTACTTATATACTTTGCTGTAATCTCATTGACTATAATGAACTACTTGCATTGCATCAATTTAATCAAGTGCTTTAATCTGTGCATGACTGGGGATGACATCCCCAAGTAGTAGTTACGTTCTGAAAACTACAACAGGAACTATGAATGACATAATGTTTAAGGGTAATATGTGATAAATCACTGAATATTTGTGTCACGATTATTTCAACTTCTGCTGAATAAAAAAAAGTTAGGATCTTGCCTTATCACTTGAGAGAAGTTCTGTCCTGTGCCTGGTTCCAATATGGTCTCTACGTTCAAGGGACTTTTAGCTTTTATTTTAGTCTGGACTTATATCTATTCATTGATTTTTTTTTTTATTTTTTTTTAAACCAAGCACCACTGATAAGAATACTACATGTTTCCAGCATCTCCTTTGTTCTGCCTTCTTGCTAAACCTAGAAGTTCCAGCACTAAACTGGCAAGTTGTGGGGAAACTCAAACAACCTGCTAATTTCAAGTGTAAAGGGGTTTTGTTCTGGTCAAATGAGTGTGAGTTTTGACATAGAACCAATTGATGGGCATCTGAAGGTTTTCTGAGACTCCTGGTTGCACTCTGATGCCCACATCCTGCAATTCTTTGAACAGAAAATCTGTGGCATTTGGGGCAGGCAGGCCCACTAAATAGTTCAGAGCCCCAAGATGATAATCAATGGGCCTTCTATTCCACTCCCTCAGCTGGACCCACAAGCCATCACGGAAAAACCTCGTTCAAACAATGGACCTACTGGCTGGTTGTAGCTCTGTCCTGCATGTGCCTAGAAGAGCCCCGGGCCAGCTAAAACTACACCTCCTCTTCCTTCCCAGACCCAGCTCAGTGGCATTTGGGGGGAGATAATCTGAGCGATGGATTCCTGCTTTTGCTTCACCCAAGTGAGCAGCAGCACATGGTTAAATCATGTATAATCCATGAAGTAGGTCTGTACACATTTTAAAAGTTTCCAGACATGATGCTGATAATTTGTCATTAAATATTTCCCTCTCCTCCATCTCTACCAACAAGAAAATATATCTTTAGGAAGACATTCTCTCCCCCGCTCTCCAAATCTCTACCAAAAAAACCAAACAACTACAGACCAGTCAGCATGCAAGATTTTAGAACAAATTTAGAAGGAAAGACTAAAGAAATGGAAGCAAACAGAAAATGGATAAAAATAGAACATGGATTTCCCAAAGTTTAATCATTCTAGACTAACCTGATTTTTTGCTTTGATAACATATCTTTTAAAGACAGATTAGACTTGATATGGTATCACATTAGAAATTACTTGTTAGGGGGATGATGATGGGCATTAGTGCAAGAATTGTAAGGTGGATAAAAAACTGAGTAAAGAGGAGACGACAACCCATTGTGATGAAAAGAGAATTATGGGGCTGAAAGGAAGTTACTAATGAAAGATTGCTCTTGGGGCCAAACATATTTAATATGTTCATTAATGACCTTGAAGCAAAATGGAGCCTGCTTGTGAAATTTGATGACACGAGGATCAGAATATTGTACTGGAAGAAATTAATGACCGTTAGTATTGGAGAAATAGAAATGGGGTAATTTGTAATAGTACAAAATGCAAGGTAATGCATCCAGGGACTAATAAGCATTTCTGCTATAAACTAGGGTATTAAAGCAGTTGAAAACAGTAGAGGAGGGACAAAATTAAAAGAAGGCTCTAACTATATGAGGAATGAGGTTCAGGAACAACCTGCTAACAGGAGTCATGGATATAGGAAAACAGCCTAATTGGTTTTAAGCTTGATAAATCTTAGAATGGCATTACATGATGGGGTTGCTTGTGATAGGCAATTGGTCTCACTGACCTGGGAAGACCCACTCTAGTTCAGCACCCTTATGAATATCAGAAAATCAGGAACACATAGATTTGCATGCTGCTTTTATCAAGGGAACTCTAGTGGACAAAAAGCAGCAGGAAAAGAGGCAGGACACAGACTTAACAATAGATCAAAGTATGGAGCTTGCTTAAACAGTATACAAAGCTGCATATAGTAATACAACTGCTAAATGCCCCTCTAGCCTCTATATACCAGTAATTATTTCCTGTTGATTTTTAAATGAGTGTCTTAGATTTCTTTGTTTACCCCTCACCTTCACATCAGTGTTAACACTTGATGACATTTAGCTGATTGCTGTTATTGTGTTGAATTTTACACCATATGGTCTGTAATTCATCAGTTGTTCCCCCTCTTCCCCTCCTCCCCCCATAAGCAGATCTTTGTGTACATAAGCTTAGTGTTTTAAGCTAAGATTTTTGGAAACTAATACAAATAGTATAAATATATAAAATAATCTAACCTAGAAGATTCAATACTAAATGTAAAATGGTTAATGCGCCTCTACCTCTGACCTACATCACTATACTACAGCATCTTGAGAAATAATCTATGCAACCTATATCCTGCTTATAGCACACAGGAAGTGGTCGACTCCACAGACTGTGTGTGGGAGTGATTGACTCCACAGACTCAGGCTTGCACTACAAAAAAATAACTATGTAGACCTTGCAACTCAGGACAGAGCTTAGGTTCTGAAGCTCTGGAGAAGTGAGGTGTGAGGGACCTCAAAGTGCAATGTTAAAGCAACTACTGTTAGAGTACTACAGGTTGTACCTCCCTTTACCAGAACTCCCTGGTCTGGCAAGGACCAAGGATGTTCCTGGACCACAGATCCAGGAACAGGGATGTCCGGCACTGGAGTAGGAGCATGGTGGGGGGCACTGGAAACTCAGCGATGAGCCCTGTGTCGGGAGAAAGGGTGGACAGGCAACATGGTGGGGAGTTGTGGACCCAGCAGAGCTGCGGCCAGGGAGTTCTGACCCCAGCGGAAGTCAGGAGTTCTGGCCCCAGCTACCGACCTCCAGCCCCAGTGGCAGCCATGAAGTTCTGGCCCCGCTTACAGACCCAGGTGGCTGCAGAGCTCTGCCCCAGCTATGGAGCTCTGGCTGTGGTGCTCCAGCCCCTGCAGTAGCAGAGCCGGTGGTATTTAGAAAGCCTTGGAGGGCTTGGGCAATAGTGGAAGCAGGCTAGCCTCGTGGCAGCATGGACCATGAAGGGACCTTCCCTGGTCCAGCAAATTCTTTTGTTGGGAGCCAGTCAGGTACCAAGGGTGCTTGACCAGTGAAGTCCAATCTGTAGCATGAATCTGCCAGTACAGTTAGGCATTCCCTGAGAGGCCAAAAATCTGTTTCAACACTTAAACCCATATAATCCATGTTAATGTTGTTACATACTCTTTGTAAATTCATTCCCATTGAGGCAAATTCAACTTAGATGGATTTTTTATTTTTTTAACTACAGTACTTTGGTTTCAGTAGAGTTCAGGCTCCTAACTCTATCACGCTGATTTATCCCAGTCTAACGCCATTATAGTCAGTGACTGTCCTTGATTTACACTATAAGTGAAAGGAGAACTGGGCCCATGGTGGGCTACATAATGGATGAAATTTAGATCATTATATAAAAAATTAAATTAATTAATATTTGTAAGTTAGACTCTACACTGCTAAAACCTAACCATGCTTTTCAAGCAAGAGACTGAGTTCTATCTCTGTTGTCACTTCTAAGTTCCATATGCTCTATAGTATGCAGCATAATGATAATCAACCAGTTCAAGTGTTAATAAATGTATTGTAGAGTTATTTAGTTCAGCCTCTGTGGGCAACCATTTTAACTACAAAGGACTCATCAGAAGAAATCCTACATTCTGCATTAAAAATGAGCAAGCTGTTTTATTCAGTGGTTGATCTTTGGCAGGATCAAATTTGAGTCTAGCATTTCTCTTAATATGGAAGGAAACTGTATTGTTTATACACCTATGTATGTGACCAGGTTTCTCTGTAAAGTATTGCAGATTGCCAATTGGGGCAGACAATGAAAGTTAATAAAATTAATGTATAGCTGCTTCTTACACAAGTGCTGATAAAGGTTCTGATTCAGCAAAACTTTAGAGGATTCAGAACCGTAACCTTGTTAAAGACTGATACACTGTTTACCCAGTCCTTTAAAAATCACTAGATGTATTTGTAGAGAGAATCAGTATTAAAAAATACACATTTTTAGCTGCTTTTGCTTTTTTATAATATGGTCTTGTGCCATATATCCAAATTCTTATTTGAATGTAAATGTGGTTTGTGAATGACACAATGCAACATTTAAAAAAAATAGCATGTAGCACTATTTCATTACACATACCAAAAAGAAAAAAGACTCATATCAGCTTGTTCTATGCAGGGCAAACTTGGTACCAATAAGTGTCCAACTAGTTTATATCAGTGTAGATCCCATTGGCTTCGTACAGCAATGCTAGTTTACATCAACTGCATTTCATCCTAAAGATGGGGGATGGCAATGAGTCTGTGGTAAAATATATTAGCTTGTTAGCGACCATCTCGTTTTCTCTAATAGGCTTATAAGGGATGTTACCAAATGATGACCTGATCAGCACAGTGAAAAAACAACAGAAGAAGAGAGGAGCTTGAGATAGCATAGTCATACTTAGAAAAGGTATATCAGGATACTTTATCATGTACGTCCAAAGGTCGGGTTTACACAGGGAGGTTAGTCCACACAAACTTAATTTACTGCTTAAAAATGCCTGTGGAAATGACACAGACCCTTAAAGCATGCTAACTCCCTATATGATGTGAATTCTCCTTTGACAAGTACTAAATGTTATGTAAATTGATTTAATACAGATTACCGCAAACTGCTATCCCATACCACTTTGTGGGTATCTGTGACAGACCTGCTTATGGGACTTTTTGTGTGTGTCCTGTATTGCTGTGCTCTGGCTGGCTATCCTCTCCTATGTTTTAAAAACTGATGCACAGATAAAATGGGCCCATTTACTCTGGATTCAAATATGTCAGCAGTATAGTGATATTACTGCAGCAGCCTTCCAGTGTATGCCACAAGTAGTTGTTGGGAGCTGTGGTCGGATCCCTGACTTTCTCGCCAGGTGGGCAGATGTGATGTTGCAAATAGCTCGTCATCAGCCATTGTAATTAGAAACATTTCAAGGAGGTTGTACAGCAGACGGCCAAGAAGCGTCTCAGCCAGAAGACCTCCCAGTGCTTTATGAAGAGTAAACAACTAAGAAAGGTTGACAGAATGAGGGATGACAGAAAATCCAGTAGTTGCCATTTGACTTCCTCATTTTATGAGGAGGTGGGCAGGATTTGTTACCAGCACATAACTGCAGAGCCCAGTGCCCTCATAGACAGCTATTGCACGAACACTGGGCCCCTTGAGGATGAGCAAGAGGCAGAGGAGGACAAGAATGTGGACAATACAAATGTGGGAGATATTACCCCCAAGTAACTAGGATCTCTTTGAACCTGGGTTAGTGAGGACAGACATATAGGCAGCCAACCTATAGAAAGAAGCTCAGGACACAGCCTGCTGATGACAGGAAGATTTTATCATTCCTATCAAGGGTACCTTAGCATGTAAATATCTATCTTTACAATTTAATATTCTACATTATACAGTCTTATTAGTCTCTCCTCAGATAGCAGCCATTCCAAGCCATTAATAATTTTTGTTGCCCTCTTCTGAACTTTTTCCAATACCAAGATATCTTTTTTGAGATGAGGCAACCACATATATTCACAGACTGAACATGCCCAGGTGGTTTTTTTTAAGCCTTCTTCAGAGGTAAAATTCCTAAACCTTTTGGATTTTTCGTTGTTCTGCTCTCTCTGGACTCTATTAAAATTGTTCCTATCTTTCCTAAAATATGGCACTCAGAACTGTATATAATAAATACTCCAGCTAAGGTCCTACCCTGCTAAGCTCTGGTGAGGCAATTGCCTCTTGTGTTTCATGTATGAACACTCTTGTTAATGGCTAGAGAGATACCAGTCTTTTGCTCAGCTGCCTTATTGCTGACTCATTCAACTTGTGATGATCTATAACCCCCAGACCTCCCAAAATCTCTACTGCATCCTGGGAACACTTTTTCTCTCCCACTTTTTTTTTTTTTTTTTGCAGAGGAGCAAACACGCTATTTAAGAAGTCCTTGCATTCCTCGTTCCATGAGGAAAAAGGGAGCTTTCAAAAGAGGTTTTTTTTCCGAAATTTGGTCTAGATGGGCCAAATTTCAGAAAAGCCTCTTCTGACAAAAGTATCGGAAAAAGATATGCAAAATGAGCTCTGCATTTTGTGTATCTTTTTCCGATAGATCCTCGCAGTCTAGATGTACCCTCTGTCAGTTAGGTCCCACTTTATAATTGTGCATTTCCCCATTTCTCTAATACTTTGGGGGGGTTTATGGGAAGAATCCCTCAATTGGTGGGACCAGTCTCATAACAGCATCCTGAATCTCCACTAGTAGAACACTCCTTTTATTTCAGGGTTTCCTGGTTTGATCTGTTTTCCAATGTGAGCCCCATTGGTATCCACTTATCCCCTTTTCTGAACATCTCACTCTTGGAATAACTGGGTTTAGTCATTTCTTTCTCTGCAGTACCTGTCATCAGTCTTTTTCTGCATTTTGTGTCACTATATACAATTCTTTGCTGTAATAATCTTAGAACAATAATTTGTTTAATCTCTTCTGTAAAAATGTCTCTGAAGCATCATTCAGTAGGTTTTTTTTCCTTCTCTTATGGGACATAATCATCCAGTTGTACAACTAATCATTTTGGCTAAGAAGTGAATGTTTGCAGAGACAAAATGGGCTGTCCTTGAAAGATGTAGAATATCATGCAGCTCAGTAAATAGTCTGATGAATACTTTGATTATTTTCACCTCTTTTTCCCAAGAGTGCACAATGTCCATTAATAGATCGGTTTGTTCATTATTCAAAACTATTAGAAATAAATATTACCAAAATATTTTCTCAATGTGTATTGCCATTTCTAGTTCAAAATGTTAGATGCATTATTAATCATATAAGGCACATGATGTCTTGTCTGACTGGATGAGTAAAACACACTAAATTAAAGACTGGAGGGGGATGGGAGAGAAACTACCATGTGATTTATGGCATTGTGTTTCAGTATAAATGGTTGTGGTAAGCAAATTTAAATTGAACTTCTCCTGAGTATTTGGTTGTATTAAGTGAACAATTAGATTTCTATGATCGTTTATAAAAATCAGTCAGATGAATGTTCTGATAAAGTTAACAGAAAAAGGGGTAACTGACAAAGTGAATTCATTTAAAAATTCAAGTGGATAGTTACATAAATTGACATGCTCTGAGTGTAATTCTGTATCTTGCTGGACTGCAGTATAGTTAGACAAAATAGGGCTGAAAGAAAGACTCTAGAATGTTGACAGACAAATTCTGGTCCTTCCTAAATCATGGAACAGGAATAAAATAGTTGAAAAATTACTATGCAAATATTTGATGCAGCATGGAGCTGGGAGAAGGAGGTTGCTTCTAAACTTTGTCTGATGTGCTGCTAGCAAAGGCAACATGTTGAGCACTGAGATGCTCTCTATGTTCTGAGCCTGGCTCTTGAATACTTTTAGCCAACTACTTGGCCACTCCTGCCAGATGTGTTGTTGCCAAAGTGGGCAATATAATGATGTGAGACTGCACAGTGTCTTCATGAAGTGGCACAGTATGGTAATTAGTAATGGGGCAGTGCAAGTTACTTTTGGTGTGCAAATAATTTATCATACCAAAAGGGAGTGATTTGGGTGGCATAAAAATATCACGTGTTACCATTTTTGAGCAAGATGTTGTTTTCCTTGAGGCCCCTCTTCAGTTTTTTCTTTTTTCTTCTTGTGACAGAATCTCAACTGCCATTTAATAAATAAGGAACTTTAAGCAAATAAACAGTCTGCTCTACAGATACATTTTACAGCAACAAATATTATCCTGTGTCATATAGTGATTAATGTGTGAATGTTTTAAGTATAACAGCGCTAGTGATCTGGGGTGTGTGTGTTGTAAGGGGGACTGGGATCCTTTCCTTTACGTTGACTTCTAACGAGTTTTGAATCGGGTGTGAGGGAGAAATGCCCTATGTGTTCAGACAGTTTCTCCAGCCTCCAGAGGCAATTATGCTGTGATGGTATTTTAGTGCAATCTGTATTTTTGTCACAGGTAGATCAGTATGCACAGTGGTCAAGTCAATTTTTGCATATTACATATTTGCCCTGCACAGTCAGATTTTTTCCCCCCTTTTTTGGACAGAAATCTGACTGATTAGCAAAAGCAGCTTCCAAAAGCGGCATATACAACTTTGTAGCTTAAGCATTTGTTACCTACTAGAGGAGAGTCACTGCTCAACTCTGGCAATCTAGTAAAACATAAGGAAAGTGTGCAGAAGCTGTCAACTTGTTAGAGTAATCCACATTTAACTATTTCATCTATAACTGAAGGAGCTCTACTCCCTCTTCCCCATCTGTGTGCATCATATTCCTACTATTTTCCATTTACTACAGGATGAACCTCTCTAAACCTGGACATTCTGGCAATATCCATGGTCTACCAGGACCAAAGAGTCCCAGTGCAGCTGGGAGTCCTACCTAGTAGGGCCAGGAGCCCAGTGCGCAGCCTGGCAGGGCCAGAAAGCCCAAGGGGACAGGGCAGTGGGGCCAGCAGTAGTGGTGGAACTAGCCAGGAGGTCAAAAGGCAGGCCAGTGACAGGGGCCAGAAATGACCTCCTCTGGCAAAATACCTCACCTGTGATCAGCCTGGTCCCAAGGGTGCTGGACCATAGACGTCCAATCGGTGTTAGTCCGTTTTCCAGTCTCACCATGGATTAATGTCAACCCTAGTGTGGTGCCATTGAGTTTATGCACTGATGACAATGTGTTATAGATGGGATTGCAGAGGTGAGTGTAATTTATCTGTTTTGCTGTATGAGTCTCTAATGAGGAGAGTGTAATCTAGAAACTGTTCAAGATCCCTCCAGGTCGGTTCCATTGTGAATATTCCTCCTGTCTTTGCCTGCTTGCTTTATGGCAGCTGTGGCTCTACTTCACTTAATATTTGTGCCTTATGATGCCTGTTTGCCACAGCAGATGCTTTTGTCCAAGCATCCAGCTCACACTAATTTTCTTTGAGGCCACCCCCTCTAGAACTTTTTTGTGGCACTACCAGACTTGTGGAAAATTAATATTGCTGTTGTTCCTGTGCTGTGCTCTCCTCCTCGCTCTCTTATCACTTCCTTCTGCACATCTCTCTGTTGGTCCACAACATAGGAGAGTATCTGATCCTATCTTCCTGTCTATATACATTTCTTTTGCTGCCGGATGGAAAAAATTGCTAGGATGGCAAAACACGTCAACATGATGTTTCATTTTATTATAGCTCCTGTTAAAAGAAAGGATGTGGATTACTGTAAACTTATAACAGCAACTAAATTTCATTTTATGACTCATCAATCACAAACTCTTAATAGATAAAAATAACAAAAGCTGAAGTTGAAAAGTGAATGAAAATTTAGCTGCTGTCACCAAGACTTTCCACATGCCTTATCCTTTTATTTTGCTGCAGAGAACTTTAGGGGTTTTTTTCCCCCACCCAGCAGGGATGGATGTTCAAGGACAATTTCCTCCTTAACATGATCTCTGTTGAGAGGAAACAACTATTTGTTTCTCTAATGAGATCATTTTACCTGTTTTTTAGGAAGATGCCCCAGTTATGTATCTTTGCTGTTACATTTAGTATCTAATGATTTAAAGTGTGTGTAGTCTTTTATGTAACTTTTTACAAATCCATAACATTAAGCCTAAATAAAACAATGTTAACAAGAATTTTAGTAACTTGGCTACCTCTCTGAAGAATTTTAGTAATTGTTAATTGTTCAGACTTGCTTGCTTTTTTACATCAATGCACAAAGAATGTTTCAGTTAGATGATAGTGTGTTTGAGATGAAAAAATCAAGGAAGATATGGATGTCTTTCTGTTCCTTTACTTAATGCACGAACAACTCCACAAATCTGAGGCCTGCATATGTTTTATTTCATTTGATATAATTCTGCATCAAATATAGTATAGGAACCAACCATATGGGAGAGTCAGGTATAAGACTTGTATCTAGTCTCTTATTCCTTGGGTACTGTATAGTGCACTAAGCTCCTGGATAAGTGATGAATGCCTTGCATAGTTCAATATTGTCCAGAATTTAAAAAGTGGTTTGTGATTCTCATCTTGTCCTCTTCAGGCAGTAAGATGGTTGTCCTACCATGTTTTACTGACATTGCATTTGAATGTATATTATATCATAAGGGCTTACAAGAGAATATGTAGGATCTACAGTTCTCATTTAGGTACATGCAGAAATCCTTGCCCAGAAATCAGCAAGGCACTCAACATTCCTTTAGTGGTAAGTTTTGGTATCCTGTTTGCATGTTTAAGCCTGTTTGTTAAAGGCAAGCACTCCTTTTTTTACTTTCTATTCTTGTTTTACTAACTTGTTTTGTAGTACTTCAGCACATAATTTATTATAGCTGCAAGCATATCAATTTTGGTGCATCAGTACATCTTATGGGATGCTTGTAAAACTACCTGTCACATTCAAGAAAGGATGCCTGACTACCTCTGGTTTTGCATAATAATCAAAAGATGTGTTAACTACCAGCATTTCCAGATGAAAATAATCTAAAGATGGCCCTTTTATATGAGATACCAGTGTAAATAATCTAGCTAGGTATTACAGTTGCTAGGGATGGGTTTTTTTGAAGATTTTCAAACTATATAACATACAGTTGCACATCTTTCATCCATTCTTCATAATAGGTAGAGGGAACAGATGGTTCTTGTTCTATGAGGTTTTCCATGTTCATGATCTGAGACATTACTAGCTTCATAAAATCTCACATTTGTTTGATCAGTCTTGCTAACTAATTACATCATTTCATAACAAAGCTCAAAACTTTGTAAATATTACCCTGATAATTTCCTGCTGAGGAACAAGAACTGTATTTGATGTTAATCGGTGTAGTTGCTTTGCTATTTCTTGTACAGTACATGTTACTTTGGCCCTTACACTCTTGCAAATAGCATTCTATTCAATGTATATCATAAAATAAAACAAGGACATGAGCATTAAAGCTATATCAGTGATGTGATAACTAGTAAATACTTCAATCACTAAAATACAGGGAAAGAAAAAAATCAAGATTTTCAATGTAGTATTCAATCAATTGTTTTGTGAATATTTCATGTTCAGTTCTTCTTGACCAAATCTCAGGGCTCTTACTCATCCTCAACCTGAATGATTTATACAGCTTTTGAAACAGTGGATCATTCTCACCGTTGCCAAAACCTTTACTTCCTTTGCATTCTTGACGTTGTCCTCTACTGGTGCTCCCCCTACTTCTCCATCTGTTTATTTAGTGTCCCCTTTTAGGCTGTGTCCAGACTCAGGGTTTTTTTCGGGAAAAGTAGCCTTTTTCCGAAAAAACTTCCCTGCGTCTAGACTGCAGCTGCGTTCTTTCGAAATTAAATCGAAAAACGCGGCTTTTCTTTCGACGGCGGTAAACCTCATTTCACGAGGAAGAACGCCTTCTTTCGAAAGTGCTCTTTCGAAAGAAGGCGTTCTTGAATGTAAATAGGGCTTCTTCGAAATAGAACATCCAGACTCACTGGGTGCTTTCTTTCGAAAAAGCGGCTTGCTCTTTCGAAAGTTCCGTGTGCAGTCTAGACGCTCTCTTTCGAAAGAGGCTCTTTCGAAAGTATCTTTCGAAAGAGGCTTGCAGTCTAGACATAGCCTTAGAGAAATTCCTTCTTTTCTTTCACTCTCTGACGGTCTTCCATGACTCCATCCTCTTTTTCTTCAGGACTATTTATTATCCACTCACAGAGGTTCAAGCAACAGGTGTGAACTGATGTTTTGCAGATCCAGCTTTTCACTTATGACTTATATTAAACATCTTGTTTCAACATCTCTGACCTTTTCTGACCTTTTCTCCTGAATGTCCTGATGGCAGCTTAAACTTTCTGTGGCCAAAATATTCATATTCCAAGTATTCCTGCTTACCAAGGAGCTTGGTCACAGGACTCTCCATGATCCTTCCTGTTGAGACCCATAAGTAGGAGTTATCTGCCTCTTGCATTCTGATAGATTCCAAAATGCTAACCCATTTTCCAGTATAACATTAGGAATATCAAACCTTTTTTTGGCATTGACACCAATAATATCTTTTAGGACTTGACCATTTCCTGTCTTGATTGTTGTGACTTTCTTCTCCTTGGAATCTTTGAAACATATTGTTCCCCTATAAAATCTACTCAAAAGGCAGCCATTGATATCACCTTTGCTTATCACTCCATCCCTGTGTGAAACCTTCTACTGGTTCTCCATTTTTTACGGTATGATATTTTAGAATCTTGTCTTTACCTTCAGGACTCTTCTGTTTTTTCCCCACCTTACTTATTGTGTCAGTTTCTGTCAGATATGCTGACAGTGAAAGCTCATTCGCCCACTTATCCCACTAATATCTGTGCTTTCCTCCATGCTATCTTTTATATAAGGAATTCCTTCCTTTCCTTAAACCACTACACCATTGCCTTTTACCTCAGCCATCAAAGATGGTTAGGTTGCAAAACAACCAGAGAACTGAAGATTTCAGGAGATTTGGAACTCTCAGGTGCACAATTGTGATGCTACATAACCACTAGAATGTTTCTCTTTCCTCTTCTTTACTCATTTGATTCATTTATTTCTTTGTATCTCATTTCAAATTATGTCAATTCTTCACGGTAGAATTGTGTTCCAGTAGTGCAAAAATGGAATATAACTTTGATCCTAAACAAGACTTTCCAATATCATCATAGTACAAAAAATGTCATTGGGCCATATTCTGATCTCACTCTAGTGAATATGAATCTGAAATAATTCTAAGGCATTAATAAAAGTGTTTTTTCAACAAATTATTAAATCTTTCTTTTGGCAAACATTTCAGGAACATATTCTAAATAACCCCTGACTTGGTTTACCCTGTCGCTTTAAGCAGCATCCTTAGCATACTGTACTGTGTATCTGATGGTCAAGTTAACAGCTGTAGGGGAAAAGACTCTGAGAATGTTTTACTTTCCAAGAATTTGTTGTATTCATCACAAGAAGGATGCAATTTGTTATGAAGAAATAGCCTATGCTTCTAAATAAAAAATTAATACCACATCAAGAATTCTCCTTCATTATCTACCTTTGGTAGGGATCTGGAATTATTATATTGTTTATAGACAGATATTCTCCAATTTTACTCAGTTGGTGATTGTTTCAAGTAGATAAGCTTGTATATTTTGTATACCAGCTCCTGGTTATGCAATTGTCAAAGGTACAGTTCTGTACCTGGGCTGAAGTATCTTAGTCTTCAGTTGATTAAAAAGATGTCATGCCACACAATGGAAAGGAATAAAATTGAAGATGTTTCTTTTCTTCCTGTTTTGAAAGGCATTGACACGACACAGATAGTGTTTAATAGCATAATTCTTGGAAGTATAATGATGCATTACATTTCAATGGTTCAGAAAATAATAGAACGCTGATGCTTTTGATTAATACCATCCCATATTAACAACATCTAATTAACTTTCATTTGAAGCTTTTCAGCTGGATTATATGATCTTTGCATAAATTTTAGCTCAATAAAATGGGGCCTGTGTGTTATTCCTTTTTGCCTCTTAATTTCTATTAGTAGTAATAAATGTTTGCTGAGAGGGGGTGCTCATTTTGTGTAATATCCTGGTGCCATTACTTGCCTGTGGGTTTTTTAATAGGAAACTTGGCATAAAAGTAGCTGGCAGATTGTATTTTCATTGGGAAGGCTTAAGCCATTTGTTAGTATAACCCATAACAGATGTAAAGGATTTGCTAAGTATTAGAACAAGTATAAAATTTTTATCATACTCTCAATCCAAGTATGCCAATAGAACACCGTGAAAAGCTTCATTAAAACAGTTAAACTCTGAAACACATCATTTATTTAGATGCAGTTAAGTAAAAGTAGGCTCATTAACATGACTTTTTTGAACATGTGGAAGTAGTTGTACTTATATGCATTTATCATTAAACATAAAGTGAATGGGAATTCTGCTTACTTTGGTAAGGCAATATTGCTTTGCTTATACAAGAAAGTACAAGATTTTGTTATGGCATAGGAAGAGACATTTTGTATGGATTTTTAACACTTTGCAGTGTTTTGGTTCTGCTCAATTCTGGTTCTTGAAACACTCATAATAAAGAAGGGAATTAACTCAAGAAAAATATAATTTGTGCATTTGTAATTTAACTGTATTAATATAAAAGACTGAGGATCTGGTCATTTTGAAAGTTTAATTAATCTGGGTAAACACTGAGATTTGTATCTTCTGTTTGGGACTTTTTCTTGTGTATTTTCCATATGCTTTTACTGTACTATGGCACACACAAGCAAACTAGTGTATAGTGTTATAAGCAGTATATTACAGAAAGATCACAAATCTGACCAAAAAAAATCAAGTCGTGAAATTCTGGAAGTACTGAAGTAAATGGCAAAGTTCTTGTTGATTTCAATAATCTCCAGATTTCACCACAAGTTTTCAGGAAATTCCCCGTAGAAGGGAATTTGATTGCAAATTGATAGGTAAGATACCTTAGTTCTGTCTTAAGTTATATGATGGATCTTGACTGCACTATCCTTCTCTGCTTACATATGCAAATCTATTGTCTGGCTATGCCAAATGAAGGGCAGGAGACATTTGATGTGGGTTTAATCAGGCCACAACTTTACTATTAGATGTTTGTGACTTCCAGGCAGATAAATGTACAATGTAGGTAAAACTTTATGTACTCCATAATTTGTTGGGTGTGGAGGAGGGGTTTTACCAGCTCTTTCTCTTTCACTGGAGGTAACTGGATGAAAAATTAATTGCTGGGATCTTACCATCCACCCATACCTATAGGAGGAGAAGGGGGGCTATAATAATGGGAGATGCCTCCATGCCGTAGAAGTCATATGAGAGTCCCCAGCCACTACCCATTTGCTCCTTTTCTGAACACCTGTTTTTATATTCATTATATACATTCTTTTATATCCATTCTTTTTATCTGGTCACCGTATTCATTTCTTATGGAGTACCTACAGTGAACAGCTGCACTATTCTTAAATAAGTTGTGACATATAGCTTATCACCTTTTATGCCATACATGAACAAAACTTACTTAAACCTGCTCTGAGGAAGCAAAAACTCCACTTTACCTAGGCCAATATCGTAGAAGGGGAAACATTCCTTCACATTCCCCTTTAAGAAAGGGGTGGCAAGCATAATGCCCACAGTAGATCTAGACCAAACCTAGTGTTTTGGCATCAAAGGAGGGAAGGGTAGATACTACCTAGCCTGCTCTGTGCAAAAGGCAAAGTGAAGGAGCTGCCCCTTTTAAATTGCTCATTCCTAGGGGATGAGTCAGCAACCACCCCCTCTTGCAACTTTTTTTTAATCTTCTCCCTGCTCTCAAGTCATAGTTCACCTCATTTGGCTGGCCAACCTTCTCCTCCTCCCCCCCCTCTCCCCCCAAATCTGCCCAGAGAAAGAAAGGAATCAGTCCAACAGCAATTTAAAGGGCTTGGAGATCCAGTTGCCACAGTAGCAGTAGTGGCAACAAAGAGCCCCGGGCCCTTTTGAATTTCTGGGACCCAGAGCAACTGTTCCTTTTGACTCCCCCTCTGCCCCCTCCACCAACACTCCCGCTCAGTGTGTCTGGACCTATTGCACTTATATTATGTTTTATCTCAACACAAAGTCTCTTTAAGAAACTGTTCTACATATTGATACCTAAAGACTGAGTCTTGTTTGCTATACTCATGTGAGTAATCCCACCAATTTCAATACAAGAACTTGTGTCTCAGTATAGCTCCGGATTTGCCCCAGAATCTGTTTCCAACTAATTAGGAAAAGTGGATACTAGCAACGATATTGAGGATAAAGTCATGAGAATATTACACACCAAACTTTGATGTTTGTGTTGTAACAACTGCATCATCACAATCGGGCTGACTGCATGTCATTGTAACAGCGCCACAGTTTATCTGCAATAGAAGGCCCAATAATAGCAAGGCAACTAATTCAGAAAATATTTATTAAATATGAAGGGGGAAAAAAAAGGATACAATTGAGATGAAAAATGGAAGAGAAAACCATGGTAAAAAGGGAAAAACAGAAACTATACAGATAGATGCCACAAATAATGACAAGGAATAGAAAGTAAGGGAGGGAGGATGAAGAGGAAGATAGACACACTTTAAACCATGATAAATCACTTACGCTTAAAGTTCTACAAGAAAAATGCTCATTCCAATGGTATTTTCTATAAGGATCTTTTGAGAACCCTGATCCCTCAGAAATCTCAGTTCAGGTGCTCCTTAGTACCATTGTTGAAATAAAGAGTATTCTAAATGTCAATTTTTTTTTTCTTTTTGAGTAAAAATAAGGAAATGTTCTGACAGCCTAAATTACATTATATTTTGCACAAATGATTGTTGCAGCATGCAGTTCAAAATGTAAATTGTGGTTTTTCATAAAATAAATGCTTCCCTTGATAGTCTAGCTTTCAGTGTTCAAAGTACAGTATGCATTTGATTAGGAAAGTAACATAGTTTTATAGTGGTGTGTGTGTGTGTGTGTGTGTGTGTGTGTGTGTGTGTGTGTGTATATATATATATATATATAGAACAGACTGTCACTGACCGATTAATACAAAATTCCTGTACAGTAAAATTGTTTCCTTACAAAAATGATCTAATTACCGTATGAAAATGCTTATGGCCTTAGAATAAGAGGATTTTTCAGTAAGAATGAGTTGCAAATATTATATAAAGTATTTAATCAATAAGCACTGGGTTAGGAAGATAATAAAATAGGTAAAACAGTCTGCTACACTGTTAAAGCAATATACATGATATCAGATATCCAGGTTATTAAATACAAACTTGATAGAACCAGCTGACTGAAGATCTACCATAACAGTTCTGGCTGATTCTGCTGCCTGACTTGGGGGATAAAGTTCACACTTGTCATCCTGATGTTAAGACAGTACACCAAATCTTATCTTGGAAATATAATTCACTCAGCTATTGCTTTCTGCATCCCCTTTAACTTCCATGTATTGCAGTTGTCTAGGCCACAAAATGATTGGCAAGTCCCTTTCCTGGGAGAAGAACTGGGACCCATTACGATGAATACCCCAAAGTTCTTACATTTAGGGACAATGATGGATTAGTTTTCCAATAGCTACAATAATAATTTCAGCACAGAAATGTCAATGGATGTTGTAAGTATTCCCTTTCTTTGTCTGTAACCTCTAAATCCAGCCGTGCATGGTCTACCCTTGTCTGACTGCTGCCCAGAGACTGTTCATTATAAAGAATACCACCCATGAGATAAGACAAACATGGCTACAACACCACTACAAATATATTCTAATGATGGCAGCTACATATTGTATGTTCCCATAAGAATTACATTTTCACATTTCCGTGGGAAATTTAGTTTTATCTTTTCTTGTTTATAGAAAATTTTTTGGACATGTCCCCATGTCCCTTTCTGACTAGAAGAAAATACTCAACTTGGAATATAGCCTTACCATTGTCTGAAATGCAGTGGCCATATTGTCCTATGTTCCTTCAGCTCTTGACTTGCTTTATGACTGAGATATAATCCGGTATCATCACTGAAAATTCGTTTTATCATTTAAAGTTAGACTTCCATGGTATTGACCTGTTTTCTCTATATGATCTAGAAGGCTGCATGCCTTTTCATCTTTTTTTCCACTGCTTTATTTATAGTTTCCACTCCTAGTCATTTTCCATTTGCCTTCGTTCTCCCTTCCTTCACTACTGCATTTCTGGCACATTGTAGTTTTCTCTCTCTTTCTCTCCCCACTCCCTTTTTTCCCCAAGTCCAATTGCTGGAGGACTAGCCACCTTCCTGGGAAGTCATCCGTTCTATGTGTGTGACCTGACCTCAGCTACAGTTTGGGAAGTAGTTGAAGCTTATCAGTCTTGTCCCCATTTTACTATTAGGCTGTAGTGATAATTCAGTAGCCGTTGCAGCTGTATCAGCTGCTCATCCTGCCACTCTAGTGCAGAATGATGCCCAAAAAAAGGAATTTGGAAAGTTCTTTCACCAAATTCCTTAAAATAGAGTGAGCAGCCAAGGTAGCATTTTGAGTTTCTGCACTGTGCAAAAGAAAATGATAAATCTGTGATATCATAGAAACTGTAGTTTTCACTTTCTTCCTTAGTCCATGTTCTTTCTTATCTCTTATGGGCTACGTCTACACTGGCCTTTTTTCCGGAAGGGGCATGTAAATTTCACCAGTCGTCGTAGGGAAATCCGCGGGGGATTTAAACATCCCCCGCGGCATTTAAATAAAAATGTCCGCCGCTTTTTTCCGGCTTTTAAAAAAGCCGGAAAAGAGCGTTACACTGGCCCCGATCCTCCGGAAAAAGTGCCCTTTGAAGTAGGAATAAGACCCTCCGGAAAAGGGCACTTTTTCCGGAGGATCGGGGCCTGTGTAGACGCTCTTTTCCGGCTTTTTTAAAAGCCGGAAAAAAGCGGCGGACATTTTTATTTAAATGCCGCGGGGGATGTTTAAATCCCCCGCGGATTTCCCTACGACGACTGGTGAAATTTACATGCCCCTTCCGGAAAAGGGGCCAGTGTAGACGTAGCCATGGAGAAAATGAATGGTACCACTGACTGAAACAGCCCCGAAAGCTCATGATACCATCTATATATTTTGTTAGTCTATCAAGTGCTATCAGATCAGTTTTTGTTGGTTTGTTCTATTTGTATTGTAGGCTAAAATATGGTAGAAATACTGATCACTGTTTCCATAGAACTCACTACATATTCAGCCTACAGTTCACTATTGTTGCCATACACACAGTAAAAGAAATGTATTTCAGAGAGTACAACTTTAACATTGGTTAATAAATGAACACTGGAATCTATTTTCCACTTGGTTTGGATGGAAGCTTGACTCTTGAGTAGTGGAGATATGTGTGCTCTGTGAAACTAATGTTGCCTTTAAAAAAAATTGTGGGGCATTAATAGTACTTGGAAAATGGAACAAGGGAGATACGGCAGGCGACACATTAAATGGAGTTGCTCAGAGCCTCTTTCATATAAACAATTGTGCAGATTCTATGCAAACTTCCTGCTTTCGTTAAACACATTATAAATGACAAAAGCAATATTTTTTACATTTCCCCGTGTGTGCTGTTAAAAGCAACAGTTAGTGTATTTACTGCCTGGAGCCACAAGATTTATGTTTTACTGAATAATATCCACCCCACTGGGTGCAAAGTTCTGCTTCTAATTTAAACTTCATTCAAAGAAAATTCCTGTGTTGAGAATGAATGTCAAGTAATATGTTTACAGAATGTTTAGGCAATAATTTAAATAATCTGTTTTTCCTTCAGGCATCACTCTCAGTGTAGACTTGTGTTCAACAACAGGGAAATTAAGTTCCATTTGCTCTGCATCTTTTCTGAAATGGGCATTCAATAAAATAGACCAAAGCTGTAAGCACAGATCAACTCAACAAAGGAAATGGCAACAACTTTTGTTACTGTTAGTTTGTAGTTCTATACATTTCAGCAGATCAAGCCTCAAAGTTTGAATCCAAATTCAAATAGACGTAAATATTAAGGGTATTCATGTACCAGTTTTTCAGTTTTTTCGTCTCTGGTATTGACTAGGAACCTTAGTAGCATTCTTAAATGTCTAGGGAAATGTAAGATGTCGTTCAGGACCATGGCTGAACCAAATTCCAAGATATATGTAAACACGTTTTGTTTAATTTTCAACTGGCTGTTACTTTGGAATCAAAGGTTTGACTTGAGCACCATTAATATTGGGTGTGTATTCCATTTGGTAGCTGCTCTAAAATATGGGGCAGATAGAATAGACCTGGTTTAGAGATGGGATAATGTATAGAAAGAAAGAAAAACAAATAAAGATTGGCTGGAAAGGAGGTAAAGAGATCCATAAATAGTATGTACAGCCTACCCAGCCTAGCCAGCTTAGATTTGGGGATAATAGGATCCATAGTAGAATAGTAATAGAGATGCAGCCGTGTTAGTCTAGTCTAGATGAAACAAAAAACAGGACTATGTAGCACTTTAAGACTAACAAGATGGTTTATTAGGTGATGAGCTTTTGTGGGCCAGACCCACTTCCTCAGATCAAATTGTGGAAAAAAAATAGGCATGACCACATTATACCAAAGGGATACAATCAAAAAAAGTGAACACACATAAAAAGGACACATCAAATTTCAGAATGGAGGAGGGGAGGTCAAAATCTGTGAGCTAATGATATTAGAAGTGATAACTGGGGAAGCTATCTTTGTAATGGGTAAGATAATTAGCGTCTTTAAGACCCCAGTGTAAAGCGTCAAATTTAAGCATGAATGACGGTTCAGAGGTTTCTCTTTCAAGTCTGACGTTAAAATGCCTTTGAAGCAGTATGCAGGTAATCAAGTCGTTGGGACAATGCCCTTTCTGGTTGAAATGGCAAGAAACTGTTTTTTCTTTGTGATAGTGTCTGATATCCGTTTTGTGTGCATTGGTTTTTTGGTGAAGTGTCTTAGACATTTGTTCAATGTACATAGCAGACGGACACTGTCGGCACATGATGACTTAAATTTTATTTCTGGATGAGCAGGAATACGTGTTCTTGATCTTATAACTGAATTGGTTAGGTCCAATAATGGTATCAGCAGAGTGAATATGTGGACAAAGCTGGCAACGGGGTTTGTTGCAAGGGAAAGTTCCAGGGTTGGTATTAGTGTGGTAAGTCCTGTGGCTGTTGGTCAGAATCATCCTGAGGTTCGGTGGTCATCTATAGGAGACTATGGGTCTGTCTCCCAGAGCCTCTTGGAGTGTAGTATCCTTTTCTATTATAGGTTGTAGTTTATTGATAATGCGTTGGATGGGTTTAAGTTGGGGGCTATAGGTGATGACAAGTGGTGTTCTATTGTTGGTTTTCTTGGGTCTGTCTTGAAGTAGATGGTTTCTGGGTATTCATCTGGCTCTTTCAATTTTTTTTTTTTTTTTATTTCTCTGGGTGGGTAATTGAGGTTTATAAATGCTTGGTAGAGATCCTGAAGTTTCTGGTGTCTGTCAGTGGACATCTCCTTTGGGGTGTATTCTTATACACAGGTACAAACAAGTTACACATCACTCCTGAGGTACCAGGTTGCCACCTTCTGATGTACCTAGATCCACCCATTACCTTGTTCATGGGGATTCAATCACTATTTATCATGCTGTCAGTTTAGACCCTGTCCTGAACCTGGGTCAGTATGTTCTTGTTATCCATACGGAGTGTGTTGGTACCGAGATGTTTCTTCAGGAGTTATTCCCTTACTACCCTTCTGGAATGTGCTTATAGCCTATGCTTAGTACCTCCTAGGTATGAGTGTTGCTGCAACACCAGCCCTGTTCTTGCCAACTTCTGTGAACTAGGCCTGCCTCTTGATCAATGCTTAACTTGGCTTCACATTAGGAAAGTCTTAATCATTGTGGCCTACACCTCAGGCCTTACATCAAGCCTGTGATATGTGGGCTTATGTTCCAGGCCCTCATCCCACTACTTACTAGCACTTCTTATGCATAAAGAGTTGGAAAAACATTTTACAAACTTAAGTTGATATACAAAGTCACAGATTTTTTTTCTGGAATTAAAAAAAACAAACTATTGACATCAGTGCAGGGGTGGGGGGAAGTCCTTGCAGAGCAAACAATGTCCCTTGCTTCTCCCTCATCCTTACAAATGCTTGAAATTTTGAGGCAGACATTTTTTATGGCTAAAATTCTTTAACATGCCAGATACAAATAAATACTTTTTTTTTTTTTTTTTTTTTTTTTTTAAATTCGGCTTAGTCAAAGTATCTTCACAGCAGGAACAAGGAACCATTTATCACTCATTCAGGAAAAAACTTCTAAATGTATTTCAGACAATAGTGGAATGAAACGCATTTGAAATTGGAAGTGTCTCCTCTCCCTTCCTTAGGAAACAGGTTACTAAGATGCAAACCAAACCTGGAACATTAAATGGCACTTTGTAAGGATTTTCATATTTCTGGTTTTGTGCATAAGAGTTAATATCCCTGTTGATTTGGCCTTTTTAAAATAATTCTGTTAACAAAGTTTGTGTGGAGTTCCACAAGTAAACTGTTTTATTTTGTTTGTTTTTATTTTATTCATTTATGCTTTTTGCCCTTTTGTTTCTGGTGTAATTAAGTGGGGGTTGTTTCTTTTATACATGGGGAGGAGTGAATATTATTGGACAAAGCATAGTAGGAAAGGACATTAAGGTAATGCTATTTTTTTAAGCATTGGTAGCAAAATGTACAGTTCATGTTACTAATGCTCACCAAAAATGACAGGGCTTCTTCCTCCCACAGTCCTGAACCTCCCAACTGATTATTATATTTTCAAGTGAAAAACTGAGAAATTGGGGGTATTACAGGAGGTAGAAAATGGAAATGGGAGGATAAGTGAGGAGAGAGGGCACACTTTCCCTTTTCAGAATCAAAGCCTGACAGTACAGGGAATCCGAGAAACCATCCGTATTTTTTTCACTGTTTATTACAAATGTCATACTTTCATTTACTCTGAGTCCATTCCTTTCTGGACATAGTCTCATACACCAATTCTCTTCCTGTCCCCATCCAAGTTCAGCATCTCTCCAGATTCTCTCATTTCTCTCTATCTCAGTACTCCTTTGCTCAAAACATCCCCCAACCCATGCACTATGCCCTCTACATGGAGCCCAAATTCCTGTGTCTTATGAGTTATGTGAATTTCACCCTCAAAGAGCAGCATCAAAACACAAACTTCTTAATAAAATAGATTAAAATGCTATGTGAAAACTTAGTTTCCAGCTAATTACTATAAATATTAGCATTTTCTAAATGTAAAGAGTCTGTTGGAGTAAGAGGATTTTTATTACCTACAATATTTTTATGATTTGTGTGTGTAAAAGTCTGAAGAGCCGATTCAGAAGTTTGTTTGTTTGTAAATATCGAGATGACAGATTTATCTGAATACACTCATAAATAGGCCATTTAAAGACTAGAATATTCCCCACTGTATTTCAGCTTGTTTGACTTGCAGATGTCAGTGTAGTCTACTGGGGAAGATATTCTTGTGACATGTTTTCGTAACTAGCTTTCAGAGAAACCTTTTCAACATTCTTCCTTCTGTGACTATATTTAAATTTATTATGCATAGACAAACCAATAAAACATATCAGCTGAATCCAGTTTTTGCATTCATTTACATTTTTTAAAATACATCATTAATGCTAGCAGAAAAATGAACAGGGGCAAAAATTATTCTCCTTAACTTCAGAAGATAGGACAAGAAGCACTAGGCTTAATTGCAGCAAGGGCGGCTTAGGTTGGACATTAGAAAAAACTTCCCAATGGTCACCGTGTCTAAGCACTGGAATAAATTGCCTAGGCAGGTTGTGGACAAACACCTGTCTAAGATGTTCTAGATGGGGCTTGTTTCTGCCATGAGTGCAGGGATCTGGATTTGATGATCTCCTGAGGTTTCTTTCAGTTCTGAGTCTCTGGTGAATTGGTTTGGTAGTTTGATCACAGGACTTGGAAAGGACATTAGTCTAATAGAATTTGATAATTGTAACTAATGGTAATAACTATTATAATGTAGGACTTCTTTGAGTGGAAAGTGCAGGCCACAGTTTCTGCAAAACAATATCAGGATGTGGTTAGAGGCGTAATTCATGAGATTTTGTGTCTGCAATAAGACTCAGGCAGAGGAAACAGGAGCCACAGTGGCACAGGTGGTGCAGCCCTTCTTTTCCATAATGTTTCAGAGGGGTAGCCATGTTAGTCTGTAACAAGAAGAAAAAATTTAAAACTACAAAAAAAATTTAGGTTCTACTAGTCTTTGTTGTTTTGTTTTAAGTTCAACTATAATGGTTATATTAGGGCTTCCTCTTACAAACTCCCTGCAGTTGCTTAACCTCTGGCTTTTAATTTCTTCTCTCGTAGATTAGCCCTAATCCCTCGTTGATCACACAGAGAGAGGGTGATCACAAGCCTCACTGAAGCTGGTCAAAGATGACCAAGGGCTATAAAGGGAACAAAGACTCAGACATTCTCCAAACACAAACCAGCTGACCTAGTAACTTAAATAACCTGAAAAAGAGAGGAGAGGGGGGGAAAACCAGTCAAGCAAACTTACTCACCCCAAGGTTAGTACTCAGACCTTGTTCATTCAGTAGGGAGATCTTTTTCTCCCCCTCTCAACTCCACTCTTTGCAGATATTTGACCTCAGGAGATGTAATGCTAGGATTTTTTTCCAGCTAGCCTTACAACACCATTGAAGGGCAATCTTGATTAACTGAGACAAAATATAGTGTGGCAAAGCTCTGGCCATGAGGGTCCTGCACTTCCTGGAAGTTAGAGTTCGCCTCAGAGGCTCACTGTGATACTCCATACAGCCTTTGGCCCTTTACTCGAGGCAAAGTCACAGCCTACACAGCCATTCTTATCATAGGCTAGTCTATAGTTTGGGGTGAAACTTCTCTGTAGTTCTAATCCTCCCTCAAGAGGCACATTCTGTAGTGGTGTGCAAATGGTTGGGGGCGAGAGGGAGGAACCCAAGAATGTCCACTAGTCTGGGTTCAAGTTCAGGGGCCCTAAAGTAGTGACAACAGGCAGCGTTTCCTCCACTCCCAGACTTGCAGGCTTTGCCTGAGCCATTTCTCCAAAGGATCCCTCCCACTACCTTCTGCCTAGTACTTGAGCAATCCTTCCTGCTCATCCACAACAATAGTCCACACTCCCAGTCTTTAGGTGTCTCAGTGCACCTCCTTACTCTCTGTCCTTAAGTACCCTCTCTTCCCTTTCTAAGTGGAAGCCTTTTAAATTGGAACCAGTAGACCCTGATTAGCCTACTGCTTAGATTACATGGCAGCAGTGCCCAGTCAGTTCACTCAGGGAACAGAAAACTATTCAGCCAGTTTACTGTATATTTACCCTCCACCAAGCTACTGTAACCAGCTGCTTTGGCTCTGTCACAATAGATTATAAATAGCCATTCCTGTTCCAGGTGTGTTAAATTAATCAAGATTGGCCAGTGTCAGTATTTGAAGGAGACTCTTGGGAAAACTCAGATGTTACAGAGAGTGGGGATGGAGATTCAGTGACACTTTTCCCTAGACCACTGGCCCAATATGAGCACTGTTGTGCTAGAGGTTTTGCTTTCAGATTAATTATGAAACTGAAGTCTGGATCAATTTACTGGTACTCGGATATTTGTTCTTTCAATTCCATGGTGCTTTTTGCGAGGCATTCACATTTGTATACTGATATGACTTGGATAATATCACTGTCTTTTTAAATTCTCCCAAACCTTAGTTGTAAATTAAGAATAACATACCCAATCCTAAACATCTCTGGTAATGCATAAATGCAAGAGCATACTCATTACTATCACCTGACACTGAAGCATACTGTGACCTACTGTAGTTCAGTGGCTGTCTTCTCGGGGGAAAAAAACACACTAGAGAGGATGAGTTTCTCAGTCTAAAGGAGCCTAAAAATACTTCATGTCCACTTTGGACTATCTTTACAATAGAGCAGTAGTATACATGAGAATCTGGCCCACAGAGGGAGAGAGAGGTAGGTGTGTGTGTGTTGTATCTCACCCAGAGTCATTGCATATTATTGTGGGATTGAGGTTGCAGAAAAAAAGTGGAGAATTCTGGATCTGAAGTGGTTGTTGATGTGTAGTAGAGAAGGGGAGCTTCTGTTAGGTTTTGGCAACAAGTGCTAGGAGGTGTGTTCTGGGTTGGGTTCGAGAGGCTGGGTGCTTGTGACTAGCTGGCCAGCAGGCCCCAGAAAGACAAAAGATGGCTGCTTTCCACACAGTGCTCAAGAGGAGGGAAAGGTCCTTGTTACAACCTAGCAGCTGCTCCTTTTCCAACCCACTGCTTCATCAGGGAAGCATGTTTTCAAGCCCCCAGAACCTTCCCACCCTCACAGAACTTCAATAAGGGAAAGGGAAGTAGCACTTCAGAATATCTGACTGCAGGCTGGGAGCAGGGACTACTGGGGAAAAGAGCCAGGTTTAATCTCTGACATGTCTGTAACTCAATACGTGAGGAGCAGGGAGTTTTTCTGGTGTGTGCCAGGGAAGATGCTTGTGAAAGAAACCTTTAAGAGGGCTTGAGGCCACAAACAGGGAAAGAACCAGGGAAGTCCTGAGAGAGAAGTCTAAAACAAGCTGTCTGACAGAAGCCTGGAAAAAACATGGGGAGTAGGCTTAGGAAGCTGTAAGCAAAGGCATCATAGAAAATGCTCCTGGGGCTATGTCTACAATACGCTGATGTATCAGAAAAAGGTACGCTGGGCCAAATTTCAGAAAAGCTGCCTTTTTCAGAAGAGCCCTTCTTCCTCGTGGGAGGGGGAAGACATGGCTTCTGAAAGAGCGCGTCTGCTGTTCCACTTTTTTTTTATTATTATTATTTTTTATTTTTTTGCAGAAGAGCAAAGAGCAGACTCGTTCCCTGGATTTCTGTGTAGACATAGCCTGGGTATTGGAGAAAGTCAGGAGGAACATAGGGTATGTCTACACTAGAAAGTTAGTTCGAACAAACGTTAGTTCGAACTAACTTTCCTATGCGCTACACTAGCGTTCCGCTAGTTCGAATTTGAATCGAACTAGCGGAGCGCTTAGTCGAACTAGGTAAAGCTCATTTTACGAGGACTAACGCCTAGTTCGAACTAGCTAGTTCGAACTAAGGGCTGTGTAGCCCTTTAGTTCGAACTAGTGGGAGGCTAGCCCTCCCCAGGTTTCCCTGGTGGCCACTCTGGCCAACACCAGGGAAACTCTATGCCCCCCTCCCGGCCCCGGACCCCTTAAAGGGGCACGGGCTGGCTACGGTGCCCGTGCCAGGTGCAAGCCTGCCAGCACCCAGCTAGCAGACCCTGCACCTGGCACGGCACAGAGCCACCCACCCGATGCCCCCCAGCCCACCCCCTCTTGCCGGGACCAGGCTGGCGGCTCCCGGGAGCTTGCCCTGGACCGCAAGAGGCGGGCATCTTCCTGACTAGTGCGGACATCGTGGACCTCGTCCATGATCTCCGCACTAGGCACAGGAAAGTGGCCGTCTAGGGCAGGAGAGCTGCCAGCCTGGCCACCCAGGAGCAGGTGTGCATGAAAATCAAGGGGGTCCACTGAGACCCCCGACACTGAGCCCTGAGCTTACAATGGCCGTCCTGGGTCAGACCAAAGGTCCATCTAGCCCAGTAGCCTGTCTGCCCACAGCGGCCAACCCTAGGGACCCTGGAGGGGATGGACCGAAGACAATGACCAAGCCATTTGTCTCGTGCCATCCCTCTCCAGCCTTCCACAAACTTTGGGCAGGGACACCACTCCTACCCTCTGGCTAATAGGACTCCATGGACCCAACCTCCATGACTTGATCTCACTTCCCTTTAAACTCTGTTCTAGTTGTAGCCTTCACAGCCTCCTGCAGCAAGGAGTTCCACAGGTTAACTATTTGCTTTGTCAACAACAACTTTCTCTTACTAGTTTCAAGCCTGCTACCCATTCCTTTCCTTTGGTGTCCTCTAGTCCTTCTTTATGGGAACTCATGAAGAACTTTTCTGAATGCACCCTCTCCACCCAACCCCTGCTTTTAGAGACCTCTATCCTGTCCCCCCTCCGTCTCCTCTTTTCTAAGCTGAACAGTCCCAGTCTCTGTAGCCTTTCTTCATCTGGGACCTGTTCCCAACCCCTGATCATGTTAGTTGCCCTCCCCTCTCCCAGCCTTTCTCTTCCCCTCTCCCACCTCCTTTTCCCAGTCTCCCCCAGTTTTTTTCAATAAAGACAGAGTCAATGTTGGAAGAAACGTTATCTTTATTTTGTACATCAAGAAGAAGGGGGGCTAGGGAAGGGTAAGTGGAAGGAGGTGAGGGAGGAATGGGGTACGAGCCCCCGATGGGGAGGACTGGGCTGGCTCTGTGGGCTTCTGGGGGTGGAAGCTCTCCTGCAGCCCCCCAATTACTCCCTCTCCCCAGATGGCAGCCTGCGGCAAGTGCAGCCGGGCTGATGGCCGAGTGGTGTGATGTGCCCAGTGTGGGCACTCAGGGCACTCCAAGCCAGAACTTCTTTGCAAGCGGGGCACCCCTTAGAACTGTGTGTCCGGGGTGGGGGTCGGGACCCTTTAAGCGCAGCCCTCGGCTAGCCTGAGACAGCATCTCCATGCTCTAAGTCCTCCTTTTATGCCCTGCCGGCACTGCTTCCGGCCATCCTTAAGCCCTGTTCAGAGTCCACTCAATGTGGACTTACTAGTTCGAACTAGCAAAACGCTAGTTCGAACTAGTTTTTAGTTCTAGATGCGTTAGTTCGAACTAGCTTAGTTCGAATTAACTAATTCGAACTAAGTTAGTTCGAACTAGCGCTGTAGTGTAGACGTACCCATAGATAATAAGATAAAAATGAGAAGGCAGACCTCTGGATTTAAAACACAGTTGCTAGCCATGTCACTTTAAAGGGGAAACATTCTAAGCTTTGTTGTGCTGTATATGAAATAGAATTTTTCATTGCTGATGCTGTGTACTCATCACATTCAAACTCTATCTGTAGTGTACTTATACTGCAAAGACCCGATTGACTGCCTGTTTGTCTACTTTTAATCTCAATTTGGTTATAGCTGTCTAGAAAATCCCCAAATGCAATTCTCTTTGTAGCAGATAATGAAAAGCCTGAGAAATGGAAGGATGCTCAGGAGGCAGAAGTGAAGAAGGCTGGTGGTAAGCTTGTGGACATGTTCAAGAAAAGTGCACTAAAAGTTGTCCAACTCCATCTCTCGGAAAACAGTGAGCTGGAAGAAAGTAAATGAGCCAGAAATACAATGATCTCTTGTGGATATGGCACAGGATGTATTTGCATTGGTATTAACCTGATATTCATTTTTGAGGGGAAACTCCAAGATATATGTGTAGATTCTATTTTGCCCCAGAGACCTCGTCAGTGCAGCAGGTGGGGAATCTGGTTATAGATCACTAATCCTTAGATTCTGCACCATATGAGCTGCTCTATATTGTACCATTGATCTGAGGACCTTAATGGAACACTGAAGCAGAACATGCTCCTTGATACCCCATGCTTATCCTATTCCATCCCATGACATGATATCTATGCTGGGGATGAGTCAGACTCAGAGTTGGTTGCAGTATAAGTAAAGCCAGAAGAGAGTTCCCTGCATATAGGAAAATAATTTACTAGGAATACGCACCCAGAGCAAAAAGTATATAGTACACTAGAGAATCCGGCTCATTTGTCAGGAAATAAATATGATAGAAGCAAAGCTGACCTTCATGGATAAATATCTTGTTTGCTAAATATTGTTATTGCACACCTTTGAATATTGCAATAGGAAACACCTGGATTTATCATTAATGGCCATTAATTTCAGAATTCTAATAATTACTTTTCTTTTAAACTAATGTTATGAATGATAAAATCTCTGTATTTTAGGGAAGAAGGTGATGAAAAGGAAATGTGGAGGGAGGGGGGAAAATCCATGTTCCCTATAGGGATAACAAACTAAACTTTTACAGAATACTGTGAAGCCAGTTAAGTTGCATCCTTTACATATGTGAACTCCCTTTCTGCAAAGCACTAGTGCAGGGGTCTCAAACTCCGGTCCACAGGGTGGTCCTGATTGGAGAGATTGCACAATCTGGCCCATGACTCCCAGGAAGCAGGTGGGAACTGTCTGTTATTGCCACCCAATCTCATCATCGCCCTGCTCTCTCTCCCCCATCGCATCCTGTCTCCCTAGCGCAAGGTTTTGGGATCAGCAGGGGAACCTGGAGTAATGTGGTGGCAGGATCTGCAGGGGAAGCAGAGCCCAGCAAAGTGAATGCACTCACTCAGTGCACTCCACTTCCTCTGTGTCTCCTGCCACCATGAGGAGCATGGAAGGGTATGACCACTGCCACCATGTGGTTTCAGGTTTTCATGGTGATCCCCAAAGCCCTGTACTCAGGGACAGGATGCCAAGGGAGGAAAGGGCAAGGCGATGTCAGGAAGAGGTGAGGCTTGGGAGCCTGTAATGGGGAGGTCCCCTCCCAACCTGCGGGGAATCTCAGGCTGGATTCTGCAATTGCTTGGCCAGGACTGTCCTGTGAGCCATGAGTTTGAGCCCCTTGCAATACAGTA